>NC_086237.1:6385836-6685836 GCF_036321145.2 Pelmatolapia mariae | reverse complement strand
AAAACAATGCCACCTCTCCCTTTCTCCACTTGCCTCCTCGTCCTCATCTACCATATGCTGCCATTTGTTTAGTCAAATCCCCTTTAAGCAGTGCAGATCTATGGCTCTGAGGCAATGCTGCGCTACAACTTGGATCACTCTCTATAGACACATCGGCAGCTCATATCCCTCATGGTCTGTGTCACTCGACCAGCTAGAAGAGTCTCTTGGGAGTGCCTTTTTATTGCTTTTCCACATCATTTGTCTGGCGATTACAGCTAGTCTCCCCTGAGCCGAGGGAATAATCACAATATTTCAGTTTAAAGATAGCAGGATACACAGAGAAGGCTAGTTTGGCTTTCAGATTGTTTCTGCACCGTGCTGTGAAGAGGGCACGGATAGAACAACTTATAGATCATCCTGTGGCACAAATGCTTAACATTAGCAGAGGACCTCGGTCAAAACTGCAAATTCTCAAAGCGGACTGAATACGCCTGCCTGGATATGCATGCGAGAATGGTTTGTGAATCTTTATTTTATAAAAGGAATGACTGACACCTTGTATTAAGTCAGTCTGGACAGAGTTCCTGTCATGTTCCTGCTTTACAAACATTTCAATATCTTTGTAATCGCTATGCAAGTAGTGACTTTGTCTACCATGCATTACTGTTCAGCAACTTGTAAATACACTTCCTTTATTCAAACAGTTTGTTTGTACTTTTTGAGTCAGTGACAAACTTCAATAAGATATATTTTACAAATACAGTCATAATGTACTTGAATGTTATGATAATGAGTTTTAAGCTGATTACCCATATAAAGATGTTTTTTAAAGAATAGATTTTTAAAATTATATGTTTAAATATGCAAATTAAGTATCAGTGCATATGTAAACTAATCTGAATATGTTTTTAGTAGAGAAATCTGAGCAGACCGATTTAGTTTTCAAATTCTTGGTTGATGTTATTAACATATTTTACAGAGCAGGTTTCGGATTTCATGTTTTGTTACTCCAAAAATAAGAAATTAAAAGAAAAAGGAACTTTAAGTTGCTCCCTTTAAATAAAGACATAATAAGTGTGAATTGTAGATTTTCTCTGAGATTTTATTGTTATATTTGCAAGTAAGATGGTATCTCATTAAACACCGACCAGTTTGCACACACAGACAAAAGACAAAGTGTGGACTACCTTAAGGGGCATTTTGGATATTTTCTTAGAAATAGAATAAATAGTCCCAAATCTCAAAATTGTCAAGGACACAAAAATTAATATTCTCTACAAAATAAAAAAAGAAAAATTCTATGGTTTCCAACAACAAATTAACCCATTTTATTAACATTTGCTCCCAAATAAGCATCCTCAGAATTTATCAGTATGTATTCAATAACAGTACAGACAAACAGAAGGAGAAAATGCTTTGATAAGAAACAGCTGAGTTACTGAAACTCCGTCATTGAGCCAAAATACACTCCTCAGTCACTTCATGGCCCATCACATTTTACAGGTTATTGTAATGTATGAAATACAGAAAGAATGTTCGAAGTTTTGTTGTCATTAGTTAGCTGGATTAAACAAACTATTGAGAATTAAAATCCACTGAGAAGTCAAGGACACTCACAGACACTTTTAATTCTCACTTCACTGAAATCTGACCAAACAGATCATAAATTGACCAATGTGACCTTAACCTTGAGCACAAGTCAGGTGCAGACCCATTAGGTGATCACTGTCTTCAACATTGATTAAATTCTGACCAATAGTTTAGGAGGAGGAGTGATTCTTCTAATTTGTGGCCGGACAGATAGACAGATGGATGGGCGGACAGACAGATGGACGGATGACAGACACCATGGCATAAGCTCATCAGACCTTTCGGCGGGATGAGCTTATGGAATCCAACAATGGTAAATTAATTTCTATCATAGGAATACTAATGATCTTTAATGACTGTAGGAGCGTTTCCAGGATTTTTTCCAGCGGTTGGCATGGGAAGCTCTAAGAACACTGGGTGGGCGGGGGGGCAAAGGAAATTCTATCCATCCATCCATCCATCCACCTTCTGGGGCCAGGTCGCAGGGGGCAGCAGTCTAACCAGAGAAGCCCAGACCTCCCTCTCCCCAGCCACCTCCTTCAGCTTGGGAACACCTTGGTGTTCCCAAGCCAGCTGAGAGATATAATCTCTCCAGCGTGTCCTGGGTCTGCCCAGGGGCCTCCTCCCAGTGGGACATGCCCAGAACACCTCACCCAGGAGGCATCCTTGGCAGATGCCCGAACCACCTCAACTGACTCCTTTCGATGTGGAGGAGCAACGGCTCTACTCTGAGCCTCTCCCAGATGGCCAAACTTCTCACCCTATCTCTAAGGGAGAGGCCAGCCACCCTTCATGGGAAGCCCATTTCCGCCGCTTGTATCCGCGACCTCATTCTTTCGGTCACTACCCATAGCTGGTGACCATAGGTGATGGTATGTAAATTCACCACCACAAGAGGCACCAACCAGCTTGTGGCCACAGCTCAGTGGAGCAGCTTCAGCAATGGAGGTGCTGAACATGGTCCATTTGGACTCAATGCCCCCAGTCACCATCGGAATGCTGTTGAAGCTCTGCCGGAGGTGTGCATTGAAGATCTCGCGGACCGGGGCCTCTGCCAGGCGTTCCCAGCGCACCCTCACATTTAGGTGTGATCCAAGTCACCACCAGGTGGTGATCAGCTGGCAGCTCAGCCCCTCTCTTTACCCCAGTGTCCAGAACATATGGCTGCAGGTCTGGTGATTCAACTACAAAATCGATCATGTGGAGGCGCCGTAGGGGTCGGGTGCAATGTGTGTTGGGAGGCAGCCAGGAGCGGAGGCCCTGGTGGACCGATCCCCGGCTACCAAGACTAGCAACTGGGAAATTAAAATATTTGATCTAAAATATGTGAATAAAATGTTCAATTTAATGCTAATGAGGTATAATTGTTGTATGTAAATAATTTTTTGCCATTTATGTACTTTAGTGTGGGATACGATAATGTATGGGATAAAAATGCAGAAGCCTGTATAAGCATCAAGTATCTGTATAAAGTTTTTTCTTGTTTTTGTTTTTGTTTGGCATACTCCCACTGAACACCTCATCCCTAATGAAAAGAAGATTGTTACCAAAACCATAAGGTCCAAAAAATGACCTAAAGGGACATTTAACCAGTGTGTATACTGGTGACCCAGTGTGTTTAGAAAAAAATTAAGCCAATTATTGTTACTTAAAGTCACTAGATAGATAGATAGATAGATAGATAGATAGATAGATAGATAGATAGATAGATAGATAGATAGATAGATAGATAGATAGATAGAAAGCAGATGTGAGTAAGGGCAATCCATTTCAGAGAGGTTTGACTGAGACTTGTGCATGGACACCATAATCCTATTGCTCCATTTCATGGAGTTTTACCCAGACAAGCTTATCTCCAGCATCTAACCCTGCACATACTTCACTTGATAAGATGGGAACCAGACAGAGAAAAGGCAAAATAGAGATGGGAAAGCTTCCAAGAAGGGTTGCTGAGTCCCATGAAATTGTATTATTTCTTGTGGAAATAATACAATGGACATGCTTCACAAGGTGGTTTTTGGCTCGCAAACCTTGATTGAACATGCTAGATTTTGAAATAATGTTCTATATGCTAGCTTTAATATATAGATTTCTTTTTCATACTTTGGTAATTAGTTTTAGTGGAGAATATATATCTGGAAATGTCTGAGAGGATGGAAACCAATAACCCAGTGAAACCAAATCCTCTGGAAATTTCTGCAGTCAAAACAATTATAACAGCCAAAATGTTAAGCACAGCATGATAGGATGGAAGGCAGTACAAAACCTAGAAGAAAGCATTGTTATACTCTCTTACATGCCATACAGTTCTGTTATAAGATTCCCATTTAGGTACACAATAGAGGAGAAAATCTAACTTTAAACCTAAACAGTTTTAATATCCATCCAATCACCTGTTTAAGGTTTACGTTCCAGCTGACATGGATGCATGGGCTTCACCTCACACACACCCAAAACTCTGTATCTGAGTGCTTCACCAGTGATTTGGATGCTTTTGGATGTTTGAGATTAACCTTTATCTTTCCTGTACATTAAATACCAATCGATGACCAAACTGTATTTTAATACAAAAGTTAATGCCTTGCTTTGTGTTTCCACCCAAGCAAAATTGAGTCCAGGTAATGAACGGCCTCTGAGGACAATTTGATGTAAAACCATCACCATAACACGGTCAACAAATAAGAATCAAAATGACAGAGATACATCTTGCCTCAGGCGAGGAGTACATGAGGGCATCCTCCATCAGAGAAAGGTAAGTGAAAAAGCTGCCAGACAGAAGAAGACAACGTTCTGTCTTCATCCAGAGACAAGAAGGGGTGTAAGACCCAGGACCAAAGGGAGGGATGTTGCCATGATCCAGTCGTATCCTTTGATCCCTGGGATGACCTAAGCCATCGGCTGGACTCTGAAAATGAACACACCAGAGACCTGCGGGACCCAATCCATCATTGTTTAGCCCTGCACCTAGCACTTCTGTAAGTGTGTGTACATGTGTGAAAACAAGAACACACACACAAACTAAACAAATTGACTAAGCAGTATACAGATCTATCAGCTTATTAAAATGTTGCTAAGAAATACAGAAGTTTATTAATATTTCATACAGTTAAACACAAATAATAATCATTAAATCACAAAACTACATTGTGTTCTTTGCAAAGCTTAAAAGACTAGAGACAAAAAAGTATATGTGCGAATATACATCACACATACTGTTGGTATGTGTGAGAAAATCAAATCTGATGCAGCAATATGGAAATAAAATTGTGTGACAAAATTAAAAGACATGTTGTGTACTTAATGAACACGAAGATATTATGTCTCTCTTTTCAAAAGATGAGTGTTTGAGTAGTGCTGTTGGGAGCGCATGCTAAATCTCATTAGACAGAGCAATACCCTGAGCAAATTAAACCATTAGCCTCCGACATGTTTAAAGGAACACTTTAAGATCACTTCCTATTAAGGCTTGCCAGTAAACAGGCCTTTGAAATGGAGCCCTCAACTCAGAGCAGAGCAGTGTTGCAGACATCTGCCATGCCCAGCCAAGCCTACAGTAAACTGCAGGGGAATGCTTTCTGTGCTACTCATCACTCTACATAACAGTCCACATGCTGGAATGAAGCGGTAACACACCAATATACCAATATATATAATATATATATATATATATCATTGCATATTCTGTAAGTGCTACCATTCTCTCATCCGTTACTAAATGATAGACCCACTGTTGGGCCCAGCTTATTTGTGCATTCAGCTCTTCTCTAAATACAAGAAAACCAGTACAGTGTGTTGACTCTGCCTTTAACACAAAGGGTAGCCCTCTGTAAATTACTACCATCTGCTGAAGTTAGCCTAATTCACAGCGGAAATACAGACACACCCCCTGAAGTTTACTGAGAGGAACCCATGGGGAGTAAAAGCCTTAGCCACTGTGTAAAAAATTTACATGTAGGGCCATTTTAAAATGGATAACATTTCTTCAGAGTATTTTTAAAACGTTGCACTCTTTTTAGCTCCTTTGATTTACAAAGATTCCTCTTAGGAGCTAAAAAGACAAGAGTCATAATGTAACCATTTTAACATAAGGTTTGAAACAACCTCTGTTTTTCATTGTTTTTCAGTGATGGATAGTGAGTGCTTTGCTCAATAAAAAGAAAACAAATCATTCAAATGGTGCTTATATTTACATGCAATCAAAGCAGTCTCTAACCATTGTTTGTGCCTCTTGTTGAATGGGGATTTAGCAATTGATTTCACAGCAACCACAACCAACTAATCACTACTGATTGGGGAATACATATTATTTCCTCACTCTTGGTCACAGCCCAGTGGTCATGAACTGGTCTCAAGACCTGTATGTGTCTGAAGCCTTAGTTGGTAGAAACAACCAAAGACATTAACTTATCAGTGCGTAGGGCATTGCAAGCATCTCGGTAAACTTTGGATGGACACATCTTGTGTAAGTTTACTATTTGGATTTCTGACTCATTTTTCCTCTCGGAGACTTTCCAACATCTGTAGATGGCAGATTTAATTCTTCAGTATAACACTTGTGTAGTCTAAGGTCTTGTGTGGTTTGGATTCAAGCGTCAGCGGTTAGGCTCAGGGGAGTAGCTTGTCTACCCTAGTCGAAGCCAGTTCCATGTGTTGAGAGCAGTTTTAATAGGGTGCTGGGGAGAAATAACACTGCTGAGAGAAGCCACCGTAGGCTCTCGGCAGGAGGAGTGAGAGACAGTTATGCCAGTCCCTGGTCAGAATCACACACATTCGCATTCCAGTCTAACTGGATATTGCCCCAAAGTCCCCCTGAGGAGATTAACCACAGCTGAGTGTTAACTCCTTCGATTCTGTTCGGCTACCTGCCTTTTTCAAGCAGATCCTGTTCCAACACCTCTACTGAGGCTCCCCCTGCCTCCATCGCTTTATTTTTTGTCAAATTGAAAACGTATCTGCCACTGTGAGTTCACAATCACACAGGAACTGGAATTCAGAAAATGAATTGAAAAGATCAGCATAGCGTTTCATGTTAAATACTTTTCTACTTAAAAAGTAGAGTTGTGATACAAAAGAACAGTATACACGGGCAGAAAAGCCTCCATGTGACAGAGTATTTCTGTTACACGGCACTGATTTCTGAGAGCAGATTTCAGAAGTTGATAGTGCAGCGATGCTGACTGAGATAAAGTCAAACTATAAAATTGTGTAATTTGAATATCTGGAAGCAGAGCTCAGCTTCAATGAACTGTGTTTAAGTTTACTTACATGCGTAATCCAGTTTAATTTCATACCCCAAATTTGCTGACTTGAGTAAACCTCTTATATACATCATTAGTCCAGTTTGTTTCTCTTCTCTCACTCTGTAAAAAAAACCCTCTGTTGTCATCATCTGCCGCTGGATTTGGATTTTAAAAGCTGAGCCTGAGCTTTTGCATTCTGGCCACAGTCACACTGTGTTTTGGACCCAGAAGAGAATATACTGGGACAATTTGGAGCATTCGAAGTGCTCAGTTACCAGCTAATGTTAGCAGACTTGGTTAGCAACCTGTATTCATAAACAGAGATACACATACCTGCTAATTAGGACCAATAACAGATTTTTAAAACACTAGAGTTTCACTCATGCACTGTAGCAAACACCAGGACATACAGTGTGGTGTTTCTGCAGTGTTGATGTCTTGGAGCTTTTTTTAACTAATAGCAGTTAATCTGGAAAATATTCAAAGCCCTTCACTCATTCCACATTTTGTCATGCTACAGCCTTATTCCAACAAAAAAAAAGTTTTGGTTGAAATCATGAAAAATCTCAACTATGATGTACATAAGTATTCGAAACCTTTGTCATGACACTTGTAACTGGTGCATCCAGTTTCCACTGATCAACTGATCATCTGTCAGATGTTTCTATAACTTGACTGGAATC
This sequence comes from Pelmatolapia mariae, assembly GCF_036321145.2. Lineage (NCBI taxonomy): Eukaryota > Metazoa > Chordata > Actinopteri > Cichliformes > Cichlidae > Pelmatolapia > Pelmatolapia mariae. The sequence continues at coordinate 6,678,341 of NC_086237.1, read as the reverse complement.
CACCGGTTATAAATTCAATTGACTGGACTTTGGAAAGTCACACACCTGTCTGTATAAGGTCCCATAGTTAACAGAGTGGACACAAAGGAGTGGCTTCAGGATAACTCTGTGAATGTCCTTGAGTGCCCAGCCAGAGCTGAGTGAACATCTCTGATCTGAAAATGGCTGTGCACATGGATGTACACCTCCTATTCCAACCTGATTGATGTTGAGAGTTTCTGCAAAGAAGAATGGAAGAAACTGTCCAAAAACAGTCATGCCAACCTTTTAGCATCATGCTCAAAAAGACTTTAGGTTGTAATTGCTGCCAAAGTTGCAAAGACTGTGAATACTTAAGTACGTGTTATATTTCTGTCATTTTTAAAAAAGGTATTAAAGTTTATAAAGAAACCTCTTTTCACTTTGTCATTATGGTGTACTGCGTGTAGAATTTTGAAGAAGAAAAAAATTTTAATCCATTTTTGACCAAGGCTGTAAAATGATCAGATGTGGAACAAGTGAAATGCTGTGAATACTTTCCAGATCGACTCTATTATTTGCTCAAAAAAAAGCACAAACACAGTAAAAATGTCAAGCTTGATGACTCGAATTAGGCCTAGCAGACAGCTATAGCCCACAGCTCCCTGTGTCGGCACAGCTGTCAGTCAAAACACTGATGCCCCTAGCTTTAAATCTTACCAGTATTACAGTTTTATAAAATAAAATTATTGTCATAGAGTTGTTACGAAGAGGGAAACTAATATATAGGCCAAACTTGTCTGTAGGCTGTAAATGTTATTTCAATGCTACTGACTTGGGTACCCTAACATAGAGGTCTATGCAGTAACTGCATTTTTTAAAGTACTTTCATTGGCTTCATGTTTCATCTTCAGAAGTTGATGCTGCTCTTGATCTAGCAGTATGAATGGGTTTTATTACAGGGCGTCTTATGCAGTAGGAGTTGATGATGTTTCAACACTGGAATTGCAGAACGCATGTAGGTTTTGAAGCTAATTAAATACAATAAGTACATCAGTCATATATTTGTTAGCAGGAAGTCAGTGACATTTCAATTTCAACACTTAATATTTATTTGAAAACAATTAAAAGCCAGTTTTCAGTGGTCAATATTTCAAATGAACACATTTTCCACATGATCACACCTCAGACTGAAATGTACAAAAAGGTTTGTTTGAACAAAAAATGCTTTGTGGATTATCATCACCTGCAACCGGTCGCAGCAGATGGCCCCGCCCCTCCCTGAGCCTGGTTCTGCCGGAGGTTTCTTCCTGTTAAAAGGGAGTTTTTTTATTCCCACTGTTGCCAAGTGCTTGCTAAAAAGGGATCATTTGATTGTTGGGGTTTTCTCTGTATTATTGTATTATTACAATATAAAGCACCTTGAGGCGACTGCTGTTGTGATTTAGCGTTTTTACAAATAAAACTGAACAGATTTGTCAAATTCACAAGTAAACACTTTTTTACAATAGCATCTCTCACTTTTTACAGTTAGATTGAACAACTTATTTTAAAACAAATTTGCACCGTTGGTGCTTCAGAATATGTCCTGCAAACAGTATGGAATTAGTTAGACAATGTTAGTATTGAATATGAAATCAAATTTGATATATTCTTTAAAAAAATTCACAGAATAATGTTTAAGAATTTTATTGGCCTTATGTTTTGCAGCAATTCTTCTGTCAGCTCCACTTGTCCTCTGTCCTCTATCAAATGAGTTCATTTTTTGCTCAACTGTGTTGAAGCAGGCAGTGATGGATAGATGGGTGTCATTCTGTTCTGACCTGCTGTGTCACCACTGCTGTGGTCGCCTGACATCTTATCATTCTGCTGTCAATCTGTCTGTTTATTTCTACATACTTTATTCTGCTTGATAAGACCAGATTAACAGACAATTAAACAAACCAAAAAAATTATATATATATATATATATATATATATATATATATAGCTTGGAACTTGCTTACCCTCTTACATTAATATCCAACAGGCAACCCAACTAGGGTTTTGGGTTCTGTTGTTTTTTCCTACCTGCCAAATAGGCACATTTTTACCTCTCAAATGAAGGAGTTTTTTTCTAGTAAAAGCTTTTCCCTGCTAGCTTTCCTGTGTGATGGCAATAAAAAAATACATACAGACACACCTGTGAGCGCATCGCCGGATGCTTCCTTTCCGTTCTTCCCGTTGCTGAAAGTTACGCGTCCTTGAGATCCAACTTTCAGGCATCAAACGCATTTAAAAGTCATACTAATTGATGGTGCATCTGATTAAAATGAGTGGCTAATGAGAATCGGGCCAGGAAGAATGCGAGAGAATCAGTGTTCAAGCTCAACTTTTAACCTTTCTGTCGGAGGGCGAACCACTTTGATGTTCCTTGGTCTTTTCATCAGGCTCGTTTTGGTTATGAAAAAGGCATTTTTAAAGTACAAAGGCAAAGCTCACATTTGTAATTTGTCTCCTCTTCAGGAACAAATGGTCATCAGAAACACAGTTTTTCCCCCTATGAACTATGCAGAGGGGAACTATAAATAAAGCTGCAAAATGAGGGGTGAGGGGGTCGAGGGCTATGCTGTCAATCCACCAAGTAGATTGGAAGGTTCAGATCTGCAGCCGTTCTGCCTGGAGTCTTACACCCAGAGCAACTACACTGTGATCACACCCTCTACAGACTTAGAGGCTCTCGCCTAGTTAGAGGAAGAGGGAGCGGGAATTGGTGAGGGTTGGTAGAGGCTGTACATGCGTGTGTGTGTGTGTGTGTGTGTCACAGGGGGTGTGAAGGGGAGAGCAGGCGGTACTTGGATGGAAATAAAGGTCGAAATCCTTGACTGCGAAAACTGTCATAGCGGGGGACATGTGCAGAGCCTGTTTGCCTAATAACGTGGGTCTTGTAAAAATATGAATGTGGAGTCCTCTGGAGCATATAATTTAACACCCCTATGCCAGGGGAGATGAGTGAGAATTGAAGCGAGTACACCTTGACAAAGGCTATTCTCTTGGTTTCACACCAGCAGAGCTGTACCATGCAGGGTGCTGCTGCAGAGGCTAAGGGTGGCACAGCAACCAGACCATATGAATCAAAGCTGCACAGCAAAGTCACGTTCATTCAGTTTAAACAACTTTTACGCTCACTTCTAACATTGCAACATATGCTATAGCATAAATCGCACATCACCTGTATTAACATTTGCAACACGTCGTTACAATATTTTATAAAATGATCACAGAACACACAATACCAAGAACTGGTAATGTGTCCTTCAGCATAGACCCAGATAAGCATTCTTGGACCAATATATAGATGTGTTTACTTACTCACTTGATCCAGACATAGTACCCCACAACTACATTATAGTATATAATTGTGCCATAAGCATTGTAGTTCTTATGTACAAAGTGAGCAGGGTAGGGTCACTTTTTCTGACATGGGACTTTTGGACAAAGCCAGTAAATTAAAAAAAGACTAATTTGGCTTACTAACCACTTCAGATTCATTAACCATACTAGGTCAGCTCTGGGTCATGGTTCTCAGCCAGATAAAGGTGGAGCACCCACTCTGGGTTGGGAATGATTTAGTGCCTTATGAGTTGGGAACCTTTACCAGCTGTTACAGAACATGGAACATGGGGTACACCCTGGACAGAAAGCCAGTTTATCACAGTGCCACCACAGAGAGACAGGTAACCAATGTGCATGCTACTGGACAAAGGCCGTACACAGAAGCATAGGGAGAACATGCAAACTCCAGAAAGGCACCAGCTGCCCAGGATGTTCAACCAGCAACTGTTTTGCCATGAAGCAAGAGTACTAAGCGCTGTAACACCATGCCACCTGTGCTTTAAAGATGTTTCAGTACTAGACAGTAGTACTATTAATGGAGTTACACTAACAAAACCCCTGACTGGAGACTTGTAAGCAATATTCCAATAGGTTTAATGTTAGTGATGTTTATACGGTCTTCAATGTGAGCATTTTAGAGTGTATATGTAACATCCCTCATTTAGAGGGATATGACCACATGTTGTAAGGATGCTCTTCAATGCAAACCAGTCATGTCTTTGTTTACAGTCATTACAATGGCAGGCACACAGTGAGTTTAAACAAAACCCTTTGGCCAAAACAGAAAATCTTAAATTAAAATGTGTGCTGTTTTAAATGAAATTAAATTTAAATAAAAAAAATTTCCAGTAACCTTTCAACAACAAGATTCATCTCTGCATGTCTCAAACACAAATTCTGATCTAAAGCAATGTATCATTCCAGAAACAATAAAAAGCAGCTTTTTTGTCAACAGTGAGCTTGCAGATCGGTATGGACTTTGCTGAGAAGCAAACAGCAGCATGACCCATTCTTTTTCACAGAGTCCACCAGGCACATAGCTCTTGACTGGCTCAGTCTCAAGTCATTCAGCCAGTTCGGTGATGGGGGTTTTTGGAGAAGTTTTGGTGCTGCGATGGAATGAAAAACAAAAGCACCGCTCTTTTATGTCTCCTTTTTTCATTCCTTGTACCATTGCCGGCTCTGTGAGGCGGATTAGGCCATCAAGATGGAGGTTGCATTATGTCCTGAGGGGGCTTTACAGTAAGGTTTGCTAGCAGTTCTCTCTCTCTCTCCCCACTTAATGTACTGCTTCACTCAAAAGCATCTAAATCTTTGTTAACAGGGAAACTATGAACTCACAGGGAGTTAATCAGAGTCAGTGCAAGGCTGGCTATTTGCATGTGAATCAGCTGTGGCTGTATACCAGGCCTCTTTATGTCATTCACAGTGCCTCGGGCTTCTGTCCTTTAAGACATCCCACGGCCGTAGGTGTACGTTGAAGCAAAATATCCGTATGTCCGCGAAACCTTTCTTTAATGCATCCAGAATTACTCGGCTATTTAAGTTTATATGAACCAAGAATGTTCTGGACATTTCAAAGCTCCCAAGTGTCCAAGGTGAGAGGACTTGTTTGATGTGAAACCTCAGTACTTTTTCAAATTATCAGGTTGAATTTCAAGATCAGATTTTTCACCTGAATTTCTTAATCAGGCACGATTTTTTTTAAATCACGTTGAACTGGAACTGGGAAAGCCAAACCTCCCTCTCGTCTTTCGATATGGTTTGATTAGGAAAGGTTATTGAGAGGGGGAGGATGCAGGATGTTAAAGGAGAGAGCAAATCTGATGTGGAAATGTAGACTTAGTGGGATTTATCCATTTGAGAAAAAGCCTTTTCACTTGTTTTGTTGGTTTATCCCCTAAACCCCATCTCACCCCCCACCCCCCTGCCTAAAAGCTTTTGACATCTTCATCTTGTTCACAGTGGGCAGGCTTTGTTTGCTCTGCTTGAAAAAGCGGATGGGGCTTGGCCCTCCCCTCTCCGTGGCACAAGTGTAGGACTTTGCCATGGCAAAAGGGGGGGATTTCGCTTTCCTCCTGCCCCCTCCTTTTCCACATAACTACAATATGGTCATTGTCCGCCAGTGAATAATGTGGCCACTCGGGCAGCATGGACTGCTCCTTGGGCTTTGACTGTGAACCAGCTCTTTTCTTCAGCGTGAAAGGACTCTAATCCATGTAAATATAAGACTTGGAGTACAGCTTGGCCACGGCGGGGAGAGCGAAATGGAGGAATGGAGGGGAGGGTCAGCAATTTAACCTTTGACCCAACAAATAAGAGGCATGTAAGTTTTAGAATTGCTCTCCAAAGAGGGGCTCCTGTGGCAGAATGAGCTTCTTTTGTAATCCTGGCAGTCTGGGGCTGATTGACAGGGGCCAGGGTGGGAGCACAGCGCTACACACAAAACCAGGAGAAAAACAGTATGCCGCAACTGAGTGATGAGAAAGACGACACAATGCTAATTATTGATTAACTCCATCCAGCAGGCAACTGTTGTCGGGAGGAAACCTTGTATTCTCTCTTCTTTTATTTTATCAGAAGTGGACGATCAAGTGATTCTTCCGAGTTCCTCTGTGCCAAATTTTGCCTGCTTCCCTCAAATACTATAAAATATCAGTTTATGTGAAGTGGATCAGTGAATCAATGCTCTACTACTCACTGAAGGATAACTTCAGTCTGTTCAAAGCTGCTATAGCTTTGAAAGATCCTTTACAAGCACTATGTTCAATATCCTGATGTAGACTCTCCCCTTTACTCTTTAACCTCTCTGAAGACATTTACCTGATTTATTAAGTGCAATTTATATTCATAACTAAAAACTGCATTTCAGCCCACTGACAAAACTGCAGCTTTTAAAACTGCTAAAAATGTGAGTTAGTGGTGACATACGTCACGTCAGCAGTATGCATCGAACAAGTTAGACCTGGAAGGTTATTAAGACTGTCGTGTTATTGCAACATCCTGTGTGATTCCAGTCACAGAAGAAAACAATCAGGTTTTCTTTTATTTCACTTTGTAAAGTGAAAATTCTGTAGAATAGTTTTCTTGGTATGACTAGCTCCGTATATCTGGATGATTCAAGTTGAAATAGTTATCATTTAAGCAATTTAACTCTTGACATTTTATTCTTATAAAGAGCATTGCAGTGGGGATCAAAATCTTCACAGATTCTTCACAATCTGAGGACTCAGATGGCCTCTGATCCATATTAACACAATGCAAAAACAGCTCCTGCACCCTTTTGTAACACATTGGAGTCACAGGGGTCACACTGAGGAACAGTTGTTGCTGGGCTCAGTGTGACTGCTTACAGTACAGCAAAAGCTGTCATGAGCTGTCATAAAGCTTGAAATCATAAAAGGTAAAATATATACATATTAAAAATAATATAAATTATATAAATTAATATAAGACTGTGTCTTCAAGTAAGTCTGAAAAAGTTAAAAAAGGAAAGAAAAAAAAAAAGGACAACCAATAGAAATACATTAGACTTCACAGTTTGCAGGCGGGGGGTGGGGGGTGGGGAGGGGTGTTAGATCAATCTAACTAGAAAATAATTTTTCATCAGATTATTTATTTGATCAAATAAAACTCAATATGTTGCGATTTAAAAAATTTTTTGCAATTTTTGAATGTGTCTAATTATCTTAACAGTTTAACACTTTACACTGAAACCTTACCAATCCAATATTTGGAGTAACATATTAGTGTAAATCAAGAAATTTTATAATGCACTGCAGTAGTAATATAAGTAACTAAGAGTATACACATTAAATAAAATCATTCATTTTTCATTTGTGAAATTTAGGCGGTCATTACTTTTTACAGCCAACTGCGCTCGTGCTGTCACAGCTTACTAGTCTAACATGAAGGTAATTAAAAAACATGAAGAACAAAATTATAAACAAGAAAACTGTGTAATGTTTTCACTGCTGATTTATCCCTGAGTCTCATTTTAAGACAGCCCCACATACTGAGACAATGTCCAACTATTTAACTGGCTATACTTTATAAAAGTCAACACCGGCCTCAAAAGAAAAGTGCCATAAAAAAAGCTACAGTGCATTTGTGCTGAAACCCAAAAACATTAACTGGGATTATATGAACATTTATTGCTCAGGAAAAAGTGTTTTGTGTTTTAAACAAACCTAGATTTACTCAAAACTACATATTTTCATGTAAAGATTATTTTCAATTCTTAATACTATCTGATCTGATGTAAATGTAGATTTGTTACATTTAGAAGTGACACATTAATATAAATGCCAACATTGGAGCTGTATTGTGAGATTCTTTCATACTTCCTTTATGACTACTATTACCTATTATATCACCAAATTACTAACAAATTTCAAAAAGGTTTTCTGTCGATCACATTTGAGATCAGAGGCTTTAGTTCAGAAATCAACTAAAAATTGAAAAACAGAATACAGAAAGAGGCGAAATACTAGAAACTGTCAATGTGCCTTAATATGCAGGTCCAGTCTTGTCATACTGCACTGTACTTTTATTTCACAGGTTATGGTTTGCAGTTAATCAATAATATGTTACTTTTTTTTGGGGGGGGGGGGGAACGTTTAGTCTTGTCCACTAGTACCTTTTGCACCCATATAATATAGAATCATAGACTTCTTTGGCAAATATAGATCACCGTGTGTTTTTCTGTCATGTTTGAACACTGTCTGTATAACCATTTGCTGCCTCAGTGTAAGCATGGACTCTGCAATATGCTGTGCTGAAAGGTGGAGAATAAAGCAGCATCAGGGCGCTGTGACTATGAGCAGTTGTGTTTCTCAGTGCTGCCCTCCCCCTACATTTACTCCTCTTTCCTTCTGCCATTATTGGAACCTGTCATTTTTGGATGAGTTATTCCTGTTGGGTTGTCCTCTGCATTAACTTCTGCCTTTGTATTTTTGGACCTTTTTCTTTTAAATGATATGAAAAATATGACATATTTCCCTTTCATTTAGTACAGTTCACAAAACACCATTCCATTACACTTCCAGTTTCCTAAACTTATTGTGTAAATTTCTAATTTGAGTTGAAAATCAGTCACTGATTTCAGGTTCTTTTCAGTGTCTCCAGTACTGTAAATGAATAAAGCAGGTCACATGTCTTCTTTTGGGCAGCCTTGACCAAAACCCAAATCCCATTTATTCAGAATGAGGAATTATAAACTTAGAACACATAGAAATAAATCTATGGATCAATATTGTTGAATCTATACTTTTGATATCTATATAATTTAAATTATCTGAGAAACTTTTATTTTTTAGGATAAACTCAATGATGAGTGGATGTACAATTTCATGTTCAAGTGTCGCCATCACTTCCTTTTCCCCTCTCATGTGTTCTTACCCTCTGCTATGAGAAGAATATATTCCAGCTTCTTGTCGTTGTTTTTGTGGTAACTGTTTATAAATTAATCATATTTTCAATGAAAAATAATTGTTCTAAAACAAAGCTTAATTTACATTATTTTTTTCATATAAACTCAAGGATTTAAGCTTTCCTTGATTAAAGTAACAAAGATTGCTACACAATAGAGTGGCTGCATCTTAACTCCTTAACCCTTGTCTAGTATTCAGGTCAAACTGACCCATTTCAAATTTTTAAAAGACAAAAAAGTGGTACGAGTTTAATTTTTTTCTACTGAAACCCAATGGCCTTAGGTTATTATCTGTGATAAACATTTATAAACACGAAATAATAACTGAGCACACATGCTACTGTACCCAACACATTTACATCCTTTATATGGTTTTTGAGTCAGTTTAACCTGCACACACAGATAGACACAAACACACCCATACACACACACACAAACACACACACAGACAAGCATGCACACACATAAATCATAAATCATGCTACATTTTTATAATCTAAGCACAGAGAAGCTTGTTGCTCTCACTTTCCCAGATTCTGTACCCTCCGTCATGTGCCCACCTGCACATCAAGGGGCAGGACAAAAGAGATAAATACTTCTACATCACAGCACACACTCTTTCACCCTCAATATGACCTAAAGATTTAGCTGTCGGAGAGCTTTAGAATTCATATTTGAAGAGAGTCAGGCATACAGCAATGTGGAAGTGGAAGTCTCAAAATATGAGGATAATTTAGAAATCAGCCAATCAACCAAGAAATCGATGCACAGAATCACTGATTCTGAATGTGAATCTGAAGATGGCCTTCACTTTGGATTCTCCAGTGACAGAGGCCCCTTGCTAACTGCTAACAGAACATGGATGGTACCAGGACCACACAGTTTCCAGCAAGGCATGTTCAAGACATCATGTGTTCCTTTTTGCTACTGATTCTTGACTCAAATCAGAAAATTATTCTGGGTATAACCAATGTTGAGGGGAGATGATTTTTTAGTGAGCAGTAGGAAGATGTGGACATCATGCATCTGCTTGCCTACTTTGGGAGCCTCATCCTTGCTGGTGTGCACAGGTCAACAGGGGAGTTGACTAAAAGTCTTTGGGATTCTGAGACAGGGATGGAAAATGTTTAGAGCTTCAATGTCTCTGAAGAACTCTCATGTGTTCTCAAAGATCATCAAATTTGATGATCAGAACTCAAGAGCTGTTAAAAGGCGGGGGCAATCTGCACTATGTGGGACCAGTGGGTGGACCAGTTTCCCTGTCTTTATGAAACTGGGCCCAGTGTAACCAAGGGCGGAAGGCTTGTGCGGTTTAGAGACGGCTGCCCTTTCAGGCAGTATCTGCCTACCCAAAATCTGGGTTGTGTGTGATCGCGGTTTATTTTATGTATGTATGTATGATAAATTTATATATGCAAGATAAGCTTCACTATACTGTTTTTTAACATCAATTAACCTGATGTGTTCTGGTAGAGACAGATTACATTCATTAAAGATCTATGTTTTCTCTACTGTTTGAAACTGAGATAAAGAGAATATATGTTCATGGTTTATTAAGTAAAATTTGATTTCAGACTTGTTTTTAACATGAAATATGTCCTGTTTGACCTGAGGGATACCTGAGGGATACCAGAGGGTCCGAAAAGTGAACACCATACAAGGCTTAAAGCGGGAATTCAATTCAATTTATTTATACAGCGCCAAATCACAACAACAGTCGTCTCAAGACGCTTTATATTGGAAGGTAGACCCTACAATAATACAATAATAATACAATAATACTACAATAATACAAGACCCTACAATAGAACTGTTCTTCTATAAGATACACATATGGTAATGTACACAGGTAACACGTGACACATTTGTTTATGCATTTATTTTGTATTTGTGTTTGAGTTCACGTTCTGTGTGCAGTTTGCATGTTCTCCTTGTATCTTTGTCCAGCTATTCTGGCTTCACCTCACAGACATGCACATTAGGATAAATGGTAAGGCTGCATTGGCCATTGAACATGAGCTTAAATGGTTGCTCATCTCTTCGTCTTCAGCCTGTGACAGACTGGTAACCTGTCCAGGTGTATCCTACCTGTTGTCACTGTGATGAGATGCACTGCTGTGACCATGAATTAAAAACATGGAAGAAAATGGCTGGGACGCTAAATCATTGAAATAATAATTTGCTCTGTTTTCTAGAGAAAACCTGAACTTTGAGTTTTGGCAAAGTTAATATCAATTACACGTGATAACTGAAAAGAATAAAACTCTATGGTTTGTAAGGTTTTGTCATTTTTCTTTCTATGCTGGTGGTGTGTCGATAGTTGCTGACTGTGGCAGACTGTTGTCCCCCAGATCAGAAAAAAACCCAAAAGAGAAATAAGAAGAATTCAGAAACCAAAACAATTTCCTACATGTGCTGGTGTAGGTGAAACTACCATCAGCTGGCTGCTGTTAGAAATGTGGCTTATTTGGTGCATGGAATCAAAATGCCAGTGTCATTAAAGGGAAGCCGACCAACTGCTAAAAAACACATTTTATTGTCCCAATCAAAAACATAATGGAAGTTGTCTGTTTTGTTGAATCTACTGAATTATCTATGAGATTTTACTAGTTCAGTATTTCTACTGAACTTTGGGGCTTACAGGTCTATAAGTCCTATTTCATAACAGGAAAGAGGAGGTTCTAAAGGGCCCACTATAGTCACACAGCACTTAAACAGTGGCATTGCCACAGCGCTGTCCTATTTATACCAGCTACTCGCTGCAGTATTCTCCTGAATGATAGGTGTCACCGCTCAGATAAACCCTCCTCATCAGTGCTGGTAAACGAGGAGAAGTCAAATTTGGAAGCAAAGAAATTGCATAGTTGTTTTTTTTTTGGTTTTGTTTTTTTTTGGGGGGGGGGGGGGGGGGGGGTCAGAATTTTTCATTCTTTTCACACTGTTGCAACGTCTCCCTCTGTATAAGCTTATCAGTAAGCTTCTTTACTCATATATCATTAAAATGGCAGCAAAAATGAACTCCGTTGTAGACTTGTGTCTTCAACCAAACGGTGAAAAACACCCACACAAGGTTGCAAATATTAATAGGAGCACACCCAGGCAAAACCACACAAATGTGTGGCTTGTGTTTGTGGATGTGAGGTTTCTTTGGGTATGCAGCACCGTTCACAACAGCAAAACTGGTGAGTATAGTGGGCCCAGCAGTTCACCCAACTTAGAAATGATTTGACTATGTTGAAGTTTAGAACATCCACTTCCATCTGCATCAGGGTCTTCTTTGAGTGTGTGCAACTAATATTTACTCCCAGTCTTATTCCTAAATACCTTAATACATGGAGCTTGATACAGTATTTTTAGAGGACTATAAATAAATGAAATTTGAGGGTGAGAATACATTTTAATGCTCAAAAGAAACTTTTTATTTATTAATTCATTTCTTTTTTTGTTTTTGTTTAGTGGCCCCTGAGGTTTAGCGACCCTCAGCTGGCTGAGGGTATGAGATGACTTTTATTTTTGATGGGAGTCAATCTGATCCAATCTGATGCGTACAGAGCTCCCAGAAAAGAACAGCACTACCTCACAGACTGTGTGTAGATGAGGGTAATATGTGAGAGGCTCAGGTGTGCTCGTTTGCGCTCATGTGCGATTCTTCCTGTGCGTGTGCGCGGCGGCGTCAGCGCAAACGACGCACGTACAGTGATTAGGTTTTCCGCTTCCTCTCTTTCATGTGTTTTTAGTCTCCTATGCTTTGTTCCCTTTCTTAATTACAGCCGCGCTCTCGGAGAGAGTGTAACCCACTCCCTACCTCCACAGCAGCATCCCATTAAAGCCACGCACCCCGACGCCTCCCCACTACCTTTATGCTGAATACAATTAAAAAACGGGGAGAGATCAAAAAGATGCCAGCAGCCCGACGAGGGTGATGTTTTTCTGAGAAATGCAGATTTGTGTTATTGATGGCCGCCTCGTTTGGAAATCATTACGGGACAAGGAGTAATCAGTGGAGCTGCATCAGCATTTTAGTTGTCGACAAGCAGCAACACCACCCCCTAACTCTATCACTCACACACACTCACACACACACACACACTCACGCGCACACACACACTCACGCGCACGCACACACACACACACACACACACACACTCACACGCGCGCGTACACACACACACACCGTGGCTGTGGACTCACATCTTCTGTACTGGCAGATAAAAAGATGCTAGAAAGAGAATCAAACGGCAAGCCATCAGCAGCACCAGTCCCCACCAGTCTATCGTCAGGGAGGCATTTTTTATGCTGTATACATGAAACTGCCTTCCGCCAGTCTGTAACAGCTCGCAATTGCTATACATTATGAAAGGAAGGTGAGTAACCGAATGAAAATGTCCCTAATTTGTCCCAAACTGATTTCTATTTGAATAAATAAATAAATAACACGTGATATAATTAGGAGGATATGCATCCTGAGTATAAATATGACATTTTATTTTGTGATGACTGCTGCAGATTTCTTTTTAGATATATCGGCACCAGGTTTTTCATTTATTTTGCAGAACGAGATCAGGTTTCTTTGTTTGAGTTAATTTCGTTATTAGGGCCGTAACCGTGAAGTGTCAGGACCCTCTGACATCCCTAAGGAGTTTAATAACATTGAACTTGTATATATAAGTTAAATGTTGTGTGTGTGTGTGTGTGTGTGTGTGTGTGTGTGTGTGTGTGTGTGTGTGTGTGTGTGTGTGTGTGTGTGTGTAACATCCTTAAGCTAGGTAAAGAATAAAATAAAATTAATAATAATAAAATAAACGTGGAACCATCTTCATATAAAAGTGTTTGTGAACACACGTTTGTCAACTCTCTGTAAGGCAAAACGACTTACACAGAGTTTCCTCCAAAACTTTTCCCTGTCAGGGTGAAAGACACTGAACCTGACGCGACGTTTGATGCTCTGCTCTGCACAAAGCAAAACTGTACTTTTGAACCAAAATTCAAACCTGACCTGATCTCAAACTCGTCATATGTAAAGCCATTGTTTAACTGCACGGGCCAATACAACAAGTTCAGAGTGCACTGAGCCTAATAACCACTGTGGAACTAATAAAACGCGAGTGTGAGAGGCTCACTTAAACGCTTTGTTCAAAGCATATGTGTGTGTCAGAGAGAGAGAGAGAGAGAGAGAGAGAGACAGGGAGAGAGAGAGGGGGGGGGGGGAGAGCAAGAGAGAGAGGGGGGACCGAGGCAATAGTAATTAATTCAGTTTTACCTTTTTAAATAAACGTGCCGTCGATGAATTAAATATTGGATTATTTTAAGCAGCACAGCCCGGCCTTACACATTTGAACTGTTTTTAATTTTCATATTGTGACTTTTCTTCCTCTTCGCTATGTGAATATTGTGAGCACATTTTCTAGGAATATTCTGCTGTAGTCCGGACCCCGGCCTAAATTTGCATAAATCATCTCTAAAATTCTGCGTTTCTTCCTCGCTCCAATCAAACCCAAGGAACAAACCAGCCCGGCCCCTTCAGATACAAATACAAACTAATATTTTTCCCTTAATCTTACACCACCAGCTAATATCATATTTCATACACGCCCGCAGACATGCCCGCTGCCGCTATGTTTAATGTATAAAGCCAGCATTATAGCAGATAGAAAACACAGATGATAAATATGCATGTATTCAATTAGGGGTATTACAGAGGGGGTAATTTGCATAAGGATTTAGGAGCTTAACATCATATTTGTGCTATAAAACTTCACAATAGCCTAAACGCCGGCTGTTATGCGCGGGAGGGGAGAGGACAGGTATGTCTGAAAGAAGAAATTAGAAATATGAAGCAAACTACAGTAACTCTCAAATTGTTTCAAACACATCCTGTGATGACGAAGTCCACTCCTCGCTACCCCCACCCCCTCAAACCTTCTTCCTCCCTCCCTCCCCGCTTCATTAAGAGCAGAGCGCTAATTAGAGACCGAGCGGATCCTGGATCAGTTGCGGTCTCACTCATGCAGCTATAGCAGCCACCACTGCTCGCCATGTCCAAGGGGTGGAAATGCTTGAAGGGTGAAGCCGCCGGCCTACAATTATATCAAGTCACGTCACAAACAGAATTTCAGGAAATGCAGCGTTTTCAAGGGAAGTTTATTTTTAATAGCGCCAAATCACAACAGCAGTTGCCTCATGACGCTTTATACTGTATGCCAGAGACTCTACAGTAATGCAGTGCATACATCAAAACGTTTAAGTATAAATCTCTTAGTTCATCGCATATTTTTCTTCTTATTATTATTATTGTAAATATCTTCTGGATTTAATCCCTGCGTTTTACCTATGACAAAACAAGGAGATGACACCCAGATTTGCCTAAATGATTTTACGCATCAGCACTTTGAAACTAAGATGTAGAAATAAAGCCCCAGTAAAAAATAAATAAATAAATAAACAAATAAATAAAATAAAATAAACAGTTCCTCACAAAGTTATTTGCCCCACAAGTTAAACTAGTTGCTTCACCTTGTTATTGATTGGTTTTAGTTTCTCTGGAGAAAGGTGACATTTTCCCAGGGGAATATATATATATATATATATATATATATATATATATAGAGAGAGAGAGAGAGAGAGAGAGAGAGAGAGAGAGAGAGAGAGAGAGAAGGTTTATGAGAATATGAAAAGCTAAATTAACAGTTACTAGAAAGAGTGTTTACCCTGGGTTTTTTTATTTGGGTATATTTATTTTTTTATATATATACTTTCTGTTATAATAATTGTCACCAAAATATCCAAATATAAGATCTATGCTCCTCTTTATGGGTTGTTTCACGCACTTCACGCGCCCCTACCCACCCCTGCAGATTAAGCAGAGCCCTTTGGTGTCATGAGGAGGCTGTTAGCTGGAGCAGCAGCACTGTGGGGCTGTGCGGAACCCTCTCTGTGCGTCAGACGAGCAAAGGTCCTAGCAGACCTCCAGAAACAGACAGCTCAAACATCTCAGCTCAAACTCTCCCCTGCTCTCTTTCCTTTAAAACTGACCTTTCAAGCAGCAGCTCCGGACAGACAGAAGGAGGAGGAGGAGGTGTGCGTGTGTGTGTGTGTGTGTGTGTGTGTGTGTGTGTGTGTGTGTGTGTGTGTGTGTGTGTGTGTGTGTGTGTGAGGTTGGCCGGTGTTCCGTGTGTAACGAAGGGAGAACTGCTGCGTTTTTAGACCGGTCGGTAAAAGTGGCCAAACAGTTCGGTGACGGCGGAACAGCCAATGAACATAAATGGTGTGTCGTGACGCAACAGGGTCCCGTTGATAAGGAGCGGAGAGTCCAACCGGACCTGAGAAGGAGGAACGGCGGTTTTGGGGGCCAGCTAACACTCGCCTATCATCAGTCAACGTAAAGCCAACTCCTCCTCTTCTGCTGTTACGCACATCTATGCAGCCTCCTTGGCAAAAGACAAAACATTATCTAAACAAACTACTGTAAAGGAAAACTGCTTCTTCTCCCAGACGGCCGGCAGGATTTTATTTTCGTTTTTTTAAGCTTGATTTTGTTTTTATGATTTTTTTCTTTCTGCAAAGCAAAAGTAGTTTGCCGTAAGTCTCAACTTGGACTGTTAAGGAGGAGGAAAAAGCCTTTCTCAAATACCCAGGTCTAGTTTTTTTTCTGTTTGAAATATTATTTTTCGGGCTGGGCGATGCAGTAGAAAGCTGCTGCTCATCTTTTGGCACTGCCATTTGTACTGAGTTACGAACTGTTCTGCAGAAGAAAAGAGGAAATATTTTGCAGACTGTCGAAAACCTGAAATATTACTCCCGGCGAGGAGCAGAGCTGAGATCCATGCTACGGGAGCTTCTATAGTTGGTATGTTTAGTCACCGTAAATGGAAAAGAAAATCTAGAAAGAGCAATTGGCAGTGAAACATATTATCATGCCTGAGATAAAATAGATCCCACTAAGAGAAGGCAAATCTGTGCGCTTTTTAATGAATTAATCATAGCTTATTAATAACGAGAGCTGGAGAGATTCGGATGACGGTTTCCATTGGCAGATGAGACGTAGTGTGGAGAACACGTGTCCAGTTTTTCCCTCATATTTTTTCCTCCCTGATCTGGATTTCTCGCTTGTCACGGCAAGAAAGGAAACGTTAAAAGATCGAAAATTTTGAGTGGCATAATTGCACAAGGTTCCCCCTCTCATGGACATCTTGGCTTGCAGATCTGAAGAGAACAGTTATAACATCCTCCCATCGGCGGCTACGATGCTTTTCCATGGCCTCCCCGGAGGCGACGTTCGCGGTGTGGTGGAAGAAATGGACCGGAGAGGAAAGAGCGAGTCAGCGGCCATCAGCTCAGCCATCGATATGGGAGAGTCAGAGACGGTAGGCGAGATTCATGTTTTGGCCCTCTTTGGCTTGTTAGCGCAAGCAGCATGGCAGCCTGGAAACATGTGACAACGGCTGCACTCTTCCAGCTCCAAGCAATTTGATTTTACTTTAAATTCAAACCGGAGGGAAAGTATCCACAAAATGTTTCTCCCCCCGCCTCAAATTATCTTTCATTTATTTGTTTCATTGAAGTTGCTCTCAAAGTTGCTGTTACAGGCCTAAACCTTCTGATTTCTACTGCCATACTTTCACCTAAAACTTAATCTCAGCAAAGCTGCAGACAGAACAAAACCTGAGACGAGCAGACAGTGAAATAATTCAAAAAGACGACATTCGTCTGCAAAATTCACGAATTTGTTTTTATAAATTGTTTTTTTTAAAAATATAAATAGTTATTGCTTACAAAGCAAACATTAAACATTCATATATCTATTAATCGGTCCAAAAAACGCCCCAACTTTGTCACGTTACATTACAGTAAACAAGCTAGCAAGTTTTTAAATTCATATTTCCAACCTTTCTTTTTATTTTCTATATTTTCACGATAAAATCCCAAATTGTTAGACTATTTTGTAATAATAAATTATATCTGTAATAAAATCAAACAAGTTTTTAAAATGTGTTTATTATTATTATTATTATTATTATTATTATTATTATTATTATTATTATTATTATTATTATTATTATTATTATTATTCAGAGTTTGTAAATTAGAGGCGCGTGCATATGTATCCGTATTCACAGGCCTTTGGAAAAATAATGCACGCCTGACAAGGCTTTGTTTCATATTAAAAGCTTTTACGAGCATGGCTGGGTTTATATTTTTTGATAGAAACTGACAGCACAGACACAGCTTCCCATGACCACAAATGTTCTTCAGTATTCTCCAAGCCCACACACAGCATGTCAACGAACTTCGATGAGCTTTTTAAGTGCAATTATACGACTTTATGTTTAGCTCTTCGTTTTATTTGCCACATTGCTTTTTGAGTATTCGGGATTATTAGAATAATGACGCTCTGACCTCCCCTGTTACCCGTGTAATTTATGCTCTCTTTGTAAAGACTCTTCAGACTAATTGTAGCTCATTATTTCCTTTACTGAAACAAAAATACTCGTTTTAACATATCTAATTTCTTGTGTCTTTTGATGAAAAGAAGAGCAGCTACTTTAATTTCACTTTAATTTCAATATGTTGTATTATTGAAGCTTTTGAAATACTTTATTATTTTATTAATATATATATATGTCTATATCTATATATCTGTCTATCTATCTATGTATCTATTTGATAGATAAATATATATATATATATATACATATAGATAGATAGATAGATAGATAGATAGATAGATAGATAGATAGATAGATAGATAGATAGATATAGATATAGATATAGATATAGATATAGATATATAGTTATAGATATAGATATTTTAATCTTTAGACTATTGTTCTTGCCACACGGGAGTGGTGGCCCTAAGCAGTTAGCTGATATTCGAGGAGAATATCGTAGAGATGCGGTCCTGTAGCTTTCAAGGATTTTACGGGATTTTATTTTGAGTCTCTCTCTTTGTTTTTTGTTTGTTTGGTTTTTTTTTTTTTGTCCTCCCAATGTCCTGACGGCTTCGACCTGCAGTCCATGCCATGCATGACCAACGAGCGCGTGGCTCTGTGCGCGGGCTGCGGCAGGAAAATCGCGGACCGATATTACCTGTTGGCCGTGGACAAGCAGTGGCACATGCGCTGCCTCAAGTGCTGCGAGTGCAAACTCAACCTGGAGTCCGAGCTCACCTGCTTCAGCAAAGACGGCAGCATCTACTGCAAAGAGGACTACTACAGGTAGGAGAGCGCGCAGGAGCTCTAATCCCGGTCATGTGATTGGTGAATATTTGTATTATCTTCATCTAAAGCAGCACCGGGTTTGAGCGGGGGAGGGGGGGATTTAAAAACATTAGTAATTCTAAAATGTGTCAATGAAATAATTATTTTTTTTTAGTTTCACATAAATATAACTGATGCTGGCGTTGCAGCGGATTTTCTGCAATGAATACATGCTTTTTGCAACTCTTTAGAAAATGTGATGTTCGGAGTTTTCCTGTCAAAGCTCTTTAAGCATTTAAGACCCAAAGAAAAGCTGTGATTCATGCTGACAGTTGTGCTAAACCCCTCCCCTGAAAATCAGATAAAGAAAGCGTTAGTTTTAAGGTTAGCATCTCTCTAGGGGAGAGTGACCCCCACCACCCCCGCCACCCCCACCTTGCAATAAAAGAGAGCCTCAGGAATACTTTGGGCCCAAGGAAATTAAATAAAAAAATAGAATCCTATTTTGATTCTATTTTAAATACAAAAGGTATTTTTTTTAATATATTTAGCAAACTCCCTTATCTGCTGTCGAGGTTTTAGCACACTCGTCCACAGGGAAACTTTTTGCACCTTCTTTAAGTGCGTCAAAGTTGGTGTGTTTGCATAAAAACACGTGCCACTGCATAGTTTACCAGCACAGCCCACCAGCTTTCGCATCCAGCCGCTGATGAGGTTTCTGTGTTGTCCGCAGAAGATTTTCGGTGCAGAGATGCGCTCGGTGCCACCTGGGAATCTCGGCCTCGGAGATGGTGATGCGAGCTCGGGACCTGGTCTACCACCTCAACTGCTTCACCTGCACTACCTGCAGCAAGATGCTCACCACCGGGGACCACTTTGGCATGAAAGACAGTCTGGTGTACTGTCGGCTGCACTTTGAGACTCTCATCCAGGGAGAATATGAGACACATTTTAACCACGCGGACGTGGTGCCGCACAAAGGCCTGGGCCCGGCCAACACGCTCGGACTATCCTACTTGAGCAGCGTGGGGACGGTGCAGAAAGGAAGGCCGAGGAAGAGGAAAAGTCCTGGGCCAGGGGCCGAGCTGGCTGCTTATAATGCAGGTAAAAATGAATCTCGATAGGCGAAAGAAAAAAAATGATCGAAATTCTATTGAAAACGTGATATAGTTATAATTTGCGTTTGTTCCTTTTTATTTAATTAATGCCAAGTTTTGCCTGAATCGTTTTAGACCTTTAAAGAAATTTAAGAAACAGTTCTTTGAGCTTTTGTCCGCTCCACAGTGGAGATCAAGAGCCACGAAGCGTGGAGGGAGCTGACTGAAGCTGACAGACTTCATTAATGAAAAATGTTTTTGTAACATTCCTTTAGAGATTTTTACTGTGCTGTGGCGTCCTCAGTGGTGACGCTGTTTGAGCATTACCATAAAACTTATTCGATATTTAAAACAACATCTTTGTTGCTTTAATATCTCCATTTAGAGTTCACTGTAACTTCAAAGTGAGATATCAGAAGATTTAAACCCGTCCTGGTGTCTCTGTAATATTTTTAACACCGAATTGTGCGCAATAGTGAGCGTACAGCGACCCTTTCCATTTGTAGTGCTTTTTTACATTTTTTGCGCACTTTCCTGTAACCTCTTCTGGATCATACACACTTTGTGAGTCTGCACATTTTCGGCTCAGTTTTGAAGTATCAGCAGCGCGTTGGTGTAGACGCTAAACACCCTGCACGAATAAGCCTGAACTAATAAACAAAGAAAAAGCTCGCGGGCCACGTGTGGGGCCACGGGACAAAAACAGCCGCAGGTTACAGAGAAGAAAAGTGCAGTATAGAAACAAGTTAGACCTTATTTATGGCAAACAGCCTCAATACGTGGACTGAAATATGTGGACTGAAATATGTGGACTGGACTTTTCATACAACTCAATACAACTAAAATTTCAGTGGCAACAGTGTGCGGATGCTAAACTTTTTTTCCTCCCATGTCCTCTTTGTGGAGTGAAAAGAAAAGTTTTTTGATGTGCCGGCCTTTGCTTTCGCCCTTTTCCACTTGTCAGGCTCCATAGACATCTACAGACCCTAACCCCCCCCCACCACCACCAGCACCACCAGAACTCCTCACCCACGCACACACCACCTCACCCTACCCCCCAAACCACCTCGCTGTACCCCTCTCTCACTCGCTCGTTTCCAACCACACACAGGCATACACACACTGAGTGAGCGTTTTTGTTTTTTTGTATTGGGACCAGGCCAAACTGGGTGTATTTCAGCCAGATCAATGTGATTTGATGAGTTATTCACTTGAAGAGGGAGTAGGGAGCGCAATAAGTTGCTAACGGCAGCAATATCTGGTTGGACTCTCATCCTTTTCCCATATTCACGTAAAAAACAAGCCGATTGCAGCTAACATGGTGTTAAAGCCTCAGAGTGATCACACAAGAAGGCTTTTTGTTCGGATTTCTCATTTCTTAAAACGTAGACGATGAAAAAAAATGTGTAAGTTGACATAATTTCACAGAGTGATTGACGTTTAAATGTAAAAAAAATGTCAAAAGAAAACGCACACACACACACACACACACACACACACACACACACACACACATACACACACACACACACAGGGTGTCATGATGACGATAAAGGAAGGAAAAGTAATTTCGGTATAAAATGCTGTGAATTAGTTTAGCTTTTTCAATGTGGGCATTTAAGAAAAAACGAAGAAAAAGCTTG
Source organism: Pelmatolapia mariae (assembly GCF_036321145.2). NCBI lineage: Eukaryota > Metazoa > Chordata > Actinopteri > Cichliformes > Cichlidae > Pelmatolapia > Pelmatolapia mariae. The sequence goes on along the minus strand of NC_086237.1, from coordinate 6,656,641 downwards.
TGAAGCTGAGTGATGAGAGTGAAGAAGCGATGCGCCCTCTTCTGTTTGCAGCCACACACAACACGAAAGCGTCACCTGAATAGACTCATGAGAACAGCCCTAACCCTAACCTCGCGCCAGCTCCTACAAACGGCCATGAACTGTGAAGGAAGACCAGGGAAAAGGAAACCGTCTACAAGCTGCTTTTCTCCTATTTTTTGTAAAAGAAAAAAAATGCTACAGCATATGTTTTGGCCAGAAAGCAGCATTTGTTCTGCCTGGTGTGTATCGGCTAATTAAGTGAAGTGTTATTCCGTTGGTTTTCACTCACTTCATATTCATCGTTTGCAGCGTTCTGATATTGAACGCGAACTGTTATGCATGCAGCAACACTTTGAATATTGCCAAGAATTTTTCAGGCTGGGGACAAATACATGTGTGTTGTTGTTACTGTGTGCGTGTGTGTGTGTGTGTGTGTGTGTGTGTGTGTGTGTGTGTGTGAGAGAGAGAGAGAGAGAGAGAGATGGCTGTATCCAGGCTCGCACCTCCTCCTAGGACAGGAAGACACAGATAGACTGGTGTGGTGCATGAGGAGAGGAGGTGATCTGCAGCTGGAAGGAACAGCTGTTTGGTCACTTTGTATTTCTGTGCAGATTTAAACAGAGAATGAGGCGTTTTTATTGTATTTACAAAGAAATCTGTACAATAATAGAGCTTAGAAAACAATTTTCTTCTTTTTTTATTGCAGTTTAGTTATTTGGATCAGTCACACTGTCGTGCTTTAAAGTCAGCGCCTCACGAAGCCCCTCAGTGCACAAAGTTTCTATAGATTTCTTGCTGAATTTAATCTAGACGTTTAAATAAAATAATATGTGAAAAGAATTACAAAATATCCCCCCCCAAAATTTGCCACAACAGTTCTGCCAGAGGTCTGTTTCTGTGAAAAGGATTTTGTTTTTCCACCAAGTGCTGTTTATATGAATTATTTGCTCACTAAGGCAAACTGGTGCTATATAAATAATATTAAATTGAACTGAAAGCGCAGGTTTTAAATGCCCAGGCTATTCTTTGAAATATATTTTCACCTCCTTGCTGTTAACAGTATAATACTCTGGGGACATGAGAATTTCATAACAGCACCAGAGGAATGAAATGATGACGTTAATAATGAGTTCCAACTTGTCTTAACCCACTGTCCTCCTTTCCCTGTCGACATGAAGCGCTGAGCTGTAACGAGAACGACGGCGAATCCATGGACAGGGACTCCCAGTACAGCTCCAGTCAGAAGACCAAGCGCATGCGGACGTCCTTCAAGCATCACCAGCTGAGGACCATGAAGTCCTACTTTGCCATCAACCACAACCCAGACGCCAAGGACCTCAAGCAGCTTGCCCAGAAAACTGGCCTCACCAAGCGGGTTTTACAGGTAGCGCCAGCAGCCTCTCACTTCTCGACCACAGTTCACTTTTTTTGTTACTAAAAGTAGCTTGCACAAGCCAACAGGATGACGTTTCCAGTGATAACCAGTGGTAATATAAATGAAGTGGTGTTTTACAGTTAGGAGCCAATCAGCTGCTTTTTTTTATGATTTTGCTGTTTTTCATCTCAAGTTCTTGGAAGACTTTTAGGAAACAAGTAAAACAAAATCAGAATTGGATTCCCTTACTTTGTTTCTGTTTTCTTTTCTTGTTTTCATAACAGCAGAAGCAGAATTTCTAATTGCCTTCAGGAAAAACAGACTCAATATTTCTGTTCATGCTGGAAACCAAAATTACCTGGAAATCAAAGAGAAATGTTAAAAAAAATTAAACGTAATATAATTCAGTGGATGATGTGATGTTGTGGTGATGAGTGAGGGATGAAAAGCAAAAAGCTCTGTAATACATGCAAAGAAAGAGACAACACAACAGAGCATTTGATTTCCACAAAAGACGACAGCAAATTATCTGGGGTACTCAAAAGAAGAAAAATAAGACAAAAAGGTTTCTAAATCAAAATTTTACTGAGAAGGAAGAAAAAAAACATCCCGCTGCTTTAATTAACGCTCACAGAAAACAAAGCAGTCGTTTTGCTTTGATGCGTTCGAGTTTTCATGTCTGTTACTCCAGCTGAAGCGACTCTCTAGCCGCCCGATTCCCATGGCTCCATCATGATTCCATCACTAACACTTCCCAACACTCAGCTCGGCGAGGACTGCTGCCTCATTCGCTCTGCAAATCACAGAACACAGTCTTATTACTGGAAAAAGAGAGGAAATCTTATATTCAAAAACATGACAAATAAATGAAATTTCCAGAGCAAAAAAAGAAGGTTGTGATAAAAAAAATAAGGATATCATTAATCTTATTGCAAATGTGTAAAATCATAACTGCATTTCTTTCTGCATACACTGTAAATAGGACCCATTTTGCTTTTTCCCCAGAGTCAATGAAAGCAGGGGGACATAGCTCTCTATTTTCATGTGCAAGCATAATAAAAGAAATGGCTTAATTTCTTTTGTGTGAGTAGCCATGAAAAGTAAAGGCTTTTATAGCTTTTATACACAGCAGAAGAGTGCTCAGGCTTTGTGTTTCCAAGTGTTCTTTTATCTTTGTCTCCAGTCAGAACATCTGCAAACAGACTTTAAAGAGACACAAAGAGATGCTCACTAGATAATGGAGATAATATGGGTATTCTTGAGATTCAGTGACATCACAAGCCGCGTTATATTTTGATATATTTACATTTTTGAAATATACTTATTCCCCAAGAGATACACGTCTGTTGCTTGACTGTGACAGGTTCTACATTTGTCACAGTTCGGGTCAGGCTGGCTTAGGTATGGAGAGGTTTTGGTCTTAGTCAAAGAAAAATTGTGAAATGTGTTCAGTTAAAGCTGAGTTAAAGTTTTCATACTTACATACTAATTTGATCTATTCACTTAGTAAATTTGATTTGACTAATGCACAGGTAACATTTAAAGTCATTTAAAGTTAGGTTTCAGATATTTAAACTCCTTTCAGCTCTGGTTTTCATAACCAACTGTTGTGAAACACGTTTGGTACTTTAGCTGTTAAAGTCAAGTAAGCAAACAATTATGTAATGAACTATTATTTGTCTGTGTCAGTCTTGTGATAGACCCTTTTGCCGTTTCTTTGCTCCTGACTCAACTGTGCGTTCTGGAAACATGAACATGTGTTAGATACCTCTCAGCTGATACCTCACAACTAGCCAGTTTCCAACACAAGAGGCTGAAACCCCTGAGAGGGGTTTTCCCAGCTTTCAGGCAGCCATAGGTCTCCTTTTATTTTACTAGAGCATCAAAATTAGCTTCGAAACCTGCCTGGGATACAGTAGGTAATCCATCAGCATGAGTATCACGTCCTCTTTTTATTAGTGTCGGTGCTGTGTGGTGAGGCAGCTGAAGAGCCTGAACTGTATTACCTGCTGTAGGAAGCGACAAGACTGAGAGAAGAAATCATGTTCAGTGTGTTCACAGTGACGCATTACATTTTGTTAGAAATCCAGTTTACATACAGACTGCTTAAAGGAGTGGGCTGGCATTTATGTAGCAGAACACTTCAGACTATAGTCTGCATAAAACTGTATGATCAACAGCAAACATAATGCATAAATGTAGTGTATTGAAAATGTTGGAGACAGGAGTTCCCGGTTAATCGAACACTGTAGAAAGGGCAGAGGAACATATTAAAATCTATCTTTAGTGGTGTGCAGACTTTTAGCCCAATATACTGGAAGTGCTCACACCACTGAAAATTACATTTCAGCACCAAAACAAATATATATGGAATTATTTTACTGAAGGAAACGGTTCCAAATAAAAAAATGTTCTTTATATTTCAAAATCTGGACCCAAGAAAGCAAAACCATCTGCACACTCAGGAATGACCAAATAGGTTGAGCTGAAAGCTCCTGTAATAATGTTGTACTTTTTTTTTTCATTTTGTTTTTTCTGCATGAATGTTATTTCTTTATGATATCAAACACGCGTGGGTTTTTTGTTAGTTTTTTTGGTATTTAGAAGTGTACTAACAAATCATCCATCTGCAGGTGTGGTTCCAAAACGCTCGGGCCAAATTCAGGAGGAACCTGCTGCGGCAGGAGAGCACCGGGGTAGACAAGGCGTCCGACGGCTCGACGCTGCAGGGTGGTACACCGTCAGGCCCGGCCTCTGAGATCTCCAACGCCTCCATGAGTCCCTCCAGCACACCCACCACCCTTACAGACTTGACCAACCCCACCATGCCCACTGTCACCTCTGTGCTTACCTCCGTGCCGGGTAGCATGGATGTCCACGAGTGCCGGAGCCCATCACAGACCACGCTGACCAGCCTCTTCTGATAGATGGAGCCCTTCTTCACAGCCCCCTCTCCCCTGCCCTCCCTGGCCCCATCCCTTAGCTCCCCCTGCTCACCTTTGCTCCTTGTGGATCTACAATTAAGCATGGTTCACTCCTTGGAACATTTAACGGATTAGAAAACAAAAGGAAGCAAACTGAAAAGGTTTCCTTTAGAGACTGTTTGATTAGTGAGGTGGCTGAGCCTTACACACGGAACATTTGTTGTTATTTTGATGTTGTCTTGTTGAGAACTGAGGAGACTTGATTTGCATTTTTCAATGTTTACAGAGAGAGACTGAAACTGGTAAAAAAAAAAAATTGGAATATTGTTTTTTCCAGCACAGTATTTATGTTATATTGTACAAGAGTCACTGTTAGAAGGATTGTAAAAAATCATTTTCTTTCTTTCTTTCTTTCTTTCTTTCTTTCTTTCTTTCTTTCTTTCTTTCTTTCTTTCTTTCTTTCTTTCTTTTGTTTTGGAAATCTGAGATTAAACACAGGTTACAATATCCTATGACTGCCACGTGCCTTACGGTCCACTTATCTTAACTGCTGTTTCTAAAAGTCGGTCACACGTGAGTGATTTGCATCAGAACAAAGCAGTATGACTGAATTAACTCGACTCCTTGTGCGCATTTATGTATGTGTGTGAGTTCTGGCTTGTTCCTCTTTGTGTTTGTGTGAACGTGCAGTAAAGCCCATTCTGCTGCACTTTAATTTAAAAGAAAAAGGCGAGAGGCAAATAATTCTTGTTTTTGATCTCAACTTTTTTGAATCTTCTTCACTTAAACTTGGCTAAAAAGCTGTTGTTCAAAGTTTTCAGACATGAGTGCTTGTCTCGACTTTTAGTTTAATGCACTGGCGGCCCAATGCAGATCAGTTCATGATAATAAACCTCACCAAATGATGGGATCGATTTCATTAACATCCACCAGGTTACTGAGACCCGTCTCGGTGCATGCCCATTCCTTTTTAATTTTCACTTCTCTGGAACAAACACAAAGCTTTTAATAGGAAAAAGATGTAATGCCAACATTAACGTATGAGAAATGATCTGAACAGCAACATCCTTACTAGTTACTAGTTTAGTTTCTTAAAATTTGATGATTTAGCAGGTGACTAACGCTGGATGGGTTGCCGGTAACCTGGTGGATGTCAAAAGGTTAAGTTCAGAGTTAACAAGTTTACATGAACTTATAAACTTAAACACGGCTTTAAAAGACACTGTTTTCTGTTGTTAAGATATTCAGTGACTTTAAAAGTCATATAGACGTGTCAAATTTCAAGTTGAAGTGATAAAACACACAATTAAATATTTTAAAAATGCCTCTTGATCTTCCTTTAAATACAGTAAGGATACAGATTTGAAGAACTGCTTTCAGTCAAATCTTTCATGTTATATATATGTTGCATGAGACCTACTGCTTCCAGCTGTAAGGTATCATGACAAACATCAAGTATCCTGCTTCATGTCTGATTTATAGTACTGTGTTAAATCTATACTGTGTCCTATATGCCATAACAGACATTGTACCTTGATGTGCACCTTCCCAAAAATGCTACAGCGATGCACACCTCAGTGGCTCTGATATGTGGGAAAGTATTATGCCATGTAAAGAAAAAGGAAAGTGCCTCCGTGAACCAAACACGAGCTGTAACTGGATCTAGCTTGCTCAAAATGCTAATGCACCGTAATCTGCCAGTCAGGCCATTGTTCTGTTTTTCATAGCTCCGCTTATATGTGTTTGAATCTCAGTCAAAGTAACTGTTCAGTATTTATTACTTTCAAGCCCGAAATGAGTAACTTAGTTTCACTTATGATGGCAGAGCAGTACAGACGTGCCAGCGCAAACAGTGACGCTGTTCACTACGGTGTAGATGTTACGGGGGATTCAACGCAGTACTATAAGTTTTCAATTATGCCAAAGCGTATGTTCAAAATAACACTTTTATGGGATAAGATTATCTTGGTCAAAGGAATTCACAATATCAATTTCACCAGGACGGCTATCTAAAATAAAAAAAATACATCAGGAGTAACACTGTCAGTCAGGTTCAAAGCCTTTTTAGGAAATTCATTCAAGTACATGTGCTCGTTGTGCAATTATTTAGGATACCCTTATTACACAGTACAAATACTTCATTTTAAAATATAGTTTTTACCAATAAACAGCTGGCAATAAACAATGAAAATAACAATGAAATTTTGGGGGTTAAACTGTAAAGGTGTGTGTGTGTGTGTGTGTGTGTGTGTGTGGGTGTGAGAGAGCGAGATGGAAATATACATGCTGTGAATGGGGGAGAGCTGTCGCTGCTGCTTGTGGAATACGGTGATCTGTCCCAGGCTGCTGTAACAAACCTCACTGAGCTCTTCATGTTGTGCTGCTTCTGCACATTCTTGTACACGTCACTGTTGTCCTCGGTTTTGTGAGAAATATAAACACTATCGATAATAAGACTTGTCTGTTGGAAGAGAGTTTGTACCTCCGAGTGCTAGTGTTCTATATGTGTACATATCGTTACCGTATTCATTCAGAGATGCTGTGCTGTGAGGGGTCAGAGGCGTTTGTGATGCAGTGATGCCTCCGAGTGGAATGGCAGTTAAATCAAGCCACTGCGAGGTTGGATGGGAGTAGATAAACTGGGATTTTCATGCATTTCTGCTCCCAGTGTTTTGGCATTTTTATTCTGGCTTAATTATTATTTCTATTTTTTTATTTTGAAGATTTCTTTTCATTTTTTGACTGTAAAACAGACCATCAATAAATATTTATATTTATTTTAAGTTGAAGCATGTCAGATACCCCGACATTTACTTATTTAGCTGTTTGGATCAACATGCCGTAGTCAATATCTCTAACATGCTACACAAGCTAAGGGTAGTTTCAATTTTCACTCAGCGATACCGCTGTTTTCCTTCTTCCCCTCGCCCCTCCAACCAATCACATTCAGAGCTGACCCTCACTGATCCTGGTTCTGCCAGAGGTCTTTTCCTATTAAAGGGAATTCTTCTTTCCCACCGTCACCAAGTACTTGGTCATAGGGAGTCATCACATCATTGGGTTTCTCGCTTGTCTTTTTTTTTACCTTACAATATCAAGCATCTTGATATCATGTTGTGAACTGGCTGCTATATAAATAATAGTGATTTGAATTGAAAAACTAAGTATCCATGTTTCATTGATGATCCTGAAAGGCTCAGGGGCTCAAGGGCCATTTGCCACAAATTCAGAACAGGTGTAATTTCTTGTTGGAATGGCCCAAGACTCAGTCGAAATTACAGATTCAAAATATTTGGGGAGTATTTTTGCCTTTATTCACTGATTGCAGCAACAGACAGAGATGTGTGAAAGACTCAAAGCTCCCTGTTTAGAATGAAACTCCAGTCTTGTGCTGATTCTACTTTGAGTTTTTTATATTTTTCCAAAACTGCTGAATAGTCCAGACTACAAGAATACTAGTAAAGCATGTTTGAAAGCCACGTAGCAGGTGTTAGGAAATAGAACCGGAATATTTGGAAATGTGAAAACTAAAGCTGAACTATCTGAGACACTGACAGGCAACCACGACAGCTGTCTGCTGTGTGGACTGTTGATTAATTTTAGCAGACCCAAATGCAGGAAATGGGAATGAAGCTCAAAGCATTTAATGCTGTTAGTGCAGCAATTACATGACGTCTGAAAATCCCAAAACATTTCAGGACCAAAGCCAGGGAATCTGAAGATCAGATATCACTAGGAATACAAATTCAGGAAGCACAGAGAACATAGCACAAGGAGACACACGGCTACATGGACGACACAACAAGGGACAACATAGACAAGAGATAATGAGCAAATGGGAAACAGGTGGGGAACACAGCTGAAGATAATTAAAATAATGACATGAGGGAAGTTAAACTCAACACAGGACACCGGAAAAACGGCTACTAAAATAAAACAGGAAGTAAGACGCAACTTAACATGGGAAAGAAATTAACTCAGCACAAGGAGGGCAGAGGCAGGGGAACTCACAAATCCTCAAAGCTCTGGGTCCAAGACCCTGGGAATATGACAGCAGGACTGCCAGTAATAACACAGTGAGATAGAATTCTCTACTGGTTTAATGAAACAATGCAAAGCTGCAGCTGTCATCTTTTTCCTTTATAAACATAACACGTGAGTCCATGCAAGATTTCCACTGCCAGCTTGTAAAGAGTGCTAATAATTTATCAGCTAGTAGCAACATGACTCAATTGTTAAAACCAGCGCAGAGGTTCTTGCAGTTTCCACATCTGTCCGCCTGTACATGTCTCCAATAACTAAAATCAAGATACAATTAAGCTCACAAACACTTAACCACCATTATGGTAGTAAATGAGTAATTCACTCCATAATGGATGCTAATTGGACAACAGGCTTAAAACATCATTCAGTCACCAGCAAAACTGCTGGAACACGTTTGGAATGCAGCTAAATGCTGAAAAAAGGGTATGGCTTCTAACAGGTAGAGTTAGAATTATACGTAACTTTATACCAAAATAAAATTTAAACAGAAGTTTTGAGTTTTTAAGGCTAACCCACAGCATTCATCTGAGAAACTGCAGTCTCTGGCACTTTGCTTAATTTTGAAGCCCCGGAGGTGTTCTCCTGGTCCTGACTGACAGAACGGTTGGATCAACTGCAGGATTTTTCTGTTCTGCTATGAGTGGTTGTTTTTCTGTCAGGCAGTTACTGAACCTTTGGTTATTGCAAAAGATTGTGTAGTAGCATTTAGCATATGTTCTTAGCCAATTTTCTTGTTTATGAAACTACTGTCGTACACCCTTAAAGCAAATATAGTTTTAGCACGTCTATCTACCCACAAAAAGAGGAAAGCCTATAAAGAATCAGGATATAATGACTGGCTTAATGATATTATCATGATTGTCCAACTAACTGCTCAAATTACTGTTAATTATTAAAGGAAATGAGCAAATTTGCCAATAATAAGACTGAATTGAATTTTGCTAGCTAGCTGCTAGCTAGTGACCCTACAGCCCCCTGAGCTGTCTTTAAAGTCAAAACTTTGAGAGATGTAGTGATCCCAGTTTCTCAGAATAGTGTAGTATCCAATAGAAAAAAACTTCTGGGAATTCTAATATGATATTATATCATCCAAACATTACAGGACATTAGGAAGCCCAGCTCTAGCTGAACAGTGCTACATAGATGTGTGCATATCTATGATTTCATACAGCAAACTGTCACTGTGCCTGTACACGAGTTTGTGTGGGAGCTGCAACCTGCAGTCTGTGCCTTTTATATGTGATTATTTCAAAAGGACTGTTACATTCAGCCACTTTCTCAGAACTGGAGCACTAAAAAAAAGATCATTTTGAAAAACTTTATTTCCTTTAAATGAGCATCTGTGCCAAAGCTGAGAGTGATAGGAGTTGGCAGCCTTCCTGAAACTATAATCCTAAAAAAGGGGAAAAATTGTGTTCATGAGCAGCTTTTCCTTACTCTGCTGGAGCAAATGTGTTCAGTTTTCTCATGACTGGAGCAGCAGGAACTTGCGCTGATCATAACGGTAGGATGAGTTTCCACTTTAAAAAAATATTAGTTTAAACTCAGCACCAACACAAAAATTTAACAAGGACTTGGTGGGTGGAGGAGTGAGTGAGAGGTCTGGCGAACAGCAGTCTTTACACTTTGTAAGCAAAACATGAATTATGAAAAACAGACCTTAACTTCCCTTGCAGTGCATGATTAGAAATGGGTGCACATAAAAAGAAGGAAAAGAGGAGGAGTCCCTCGCGGCGAGCGGACTTGGTAATTATCCTTGCACCGGTGGAGAGGAGTTTGAGGACATAATCAGGGACGGGGACGAAACACACCCCGAGCAACTAAATCTCTCGTGTCCAGAACACTGACCACATCCCTACAAGTCTGCCTACGAAGCAAGAATTTGACTTGTGTGTGTGTTGAAGCCTTCACTCCAGCAACTCAGTTAGGTCAAGCAAACATATTCATCTGTTGGCCAAGCTTGGCTAAAATTGCATCTCGGTGTGATATAAGGACAAAACATAGTTCAGGATATAAATTCTCAGTGTTGGAATAAAACATATTTGGCTGCCTGCTTCATGTTAATGTGTGATGTGAATTTGATCCAGTAATTACAGGCAAAGGAAGACCCTTGGCAAGCATCACAGAGCAACACTACAGGCTCATAACCAAATTTTACTGTGTGTTAATAGATGCTTATGTTTTCATTTTCCCAGAAATTGTTATTCTAAGGATAATAAACTTTGTACTAAAGATTTTCCAGAAAACCTGTCGAGGATACAAAAGAAAAAAATGTTTTTAAAACCAAACCAAACGTTTCACTTTTTATTATTAAAATGAAGATGAAAAAAACAGCATAGTAGATAGTAGTGACTTTTACAGAATCAAACCAGAATTCCTGCATGTTTTATTACATACTGGTCTTAATATTATTTCATTCAGTTTTTTGTTTTTTTAGATTTGGGGGGGTTTTTCTCTGGTTTCCATTTATCTATTTATTTTCCATGGTGGAATGGTTGTACAGCATACATCTTTAATTACTTCCACGGTCCACTAGTTTGAACTTATTCTGGATTTTCTCTAATCCACACATGGTCAAATTATATATACAAGTTCAAATACATACATACACCCCCACCATAGCTCATCATTTGACTCTTTCATTTACCGGGCACAGACCCAGTTTTCAGGCATAGACCACAAATTTTCAGTCCACTTACAAAGGCTACGTTCACACTGCAGGCGAAAGCGCATCAAATCCGATTTTTTGACCCTATGCGTCCCATATCCGATCATGATATGACAGTGTGAACAGCACAAATCCGATATTTTCAAATCCGATCTGGGTCACTTTCGTATGTGGTACTGAATCCGATACATATCTGATGTTTCAGAAAGCGACTGCTGTTTGAATGGTCACGTCGCATTAAATGCGTCTTTCACGTCACTGACACAAGACAGACGCCAATTATCAGCGCCCGAGAAGACATCGTGAACACTTCCTGGCCATCCAGTGAAACTGTTGGGAAGACAACGTTGGAGAAACATGAACATTTTATTTGTACTGTATAATCTGCAGATTCTGACAGAAATCTGCAGCTATCCTTTGAAGCACCGCTCCTCTCTAAAACAGCAATAAGGATCATTATTAGGCCATATGTAAATAACAAAATAATTTTATAACTTAAAGCAAAAATTGGGAAACGTAAAGTCCGAAACAAGTCTTTATATTAAGGGCCATCAGTCAAACACTACTGTTTGGGTCTAAACAGCGCGTTGTGTGTGACGTCTTCTTTTGCGCATGCCGGCCGCTTTGAGGGTTCACACTAGAGCGCGTTTGCTGTCTTATTTTATTTGTAGTGTGAACAAGCAGACAAAAAAATCGCATTTCATCAAAAAATCGGAATTGAGCATTAAGACCTGCAGTGTGAATGTAGCCTTAGTGATGATGTACCAACGCTGCTTCAGAGTCCAAGCTCCTCCTCCGATAACTAAGGCAGATGTTAACATGTTGTAATACTTTCTGATCATCGTATGTCTCTTTAGCTTTTTATTAGCAATATTGACGTGCGTTGCATGTTTTCATTTTTGAAAACCTTATGATAAAACTACTGCCCTCTCAGACGCCAAATAGACAATGACGTCTACTTCGAGGCTAACTAAGACATCAGTGTGGAGGATCAGGAATTTTTCAAGCAAGTAATCCAAACTATTTATGACTCAGCTCGTGCTGTGATTGGATCATCAGTGAGGTTCTCTTGACTGAAGTTTGGTCCATTTTCAGCGTCTTTACCTGCTTTATGATTGCATTTGTCTCGGCACTTTGGGGACCCTCACATAAGCGTTATCTTCACTCTGAAGCTAGCCACTAGTTATATGCCACCTAGCACAACTTCAGTGACCATCCAAGCATTACTGCTGTTTGGTTTTCTGTCTTCATTCATGTCTGAAGTGATAGCAGAGCTGCATGATTTAGTTTTGTAGAAATCCATCAGTCAGAAAATAGTATCTCATCTTTAGCTGCTCAAAGAGACTCATTTGATTGTTGGGATTTTCTCTGTTTTCTTAGTATTCATGTAGGGTCTTTACCTTACAATATAAAACAGCCTAGAGACAATTGTTGTTGTGATTTGGCACTATATAAATAAAACTGAATTGAATTGAATAGATGGAAACTAGCAAGTTAACTTTTTGCTATCTCAGTTAAACTTGGTAAATCCTTTTGTTTATAGATGCCTGGATGTTAATCTTTATTGTAACATCTAGGAGAGCAGCTACACTGATCATTGTATTGTGTTTGAGTTGGGGAACCAAAGAAGAGTTTAGACCCGGAAATAGCTAATGACGTCAAATTAAAGAGGTGGCTTGGGCTGAGGTTGGGGCTTTGGGAAAGCTTAATGTTACCCTGATTTATCCATTCCTAAACCAGTTAATGATACCACTGCTTCCAAACAGAGTCTTTGTCATTTTAAAAAAAGAAGCTCAAAAGCAGTGCTACTAAACTCAACATCTTGGTACTGCATCTGGACACTTAATTGGTTGATTATTTCAAAGCATTATCTAAATCAACCTCCTGAGTTCCCGTGTCCTCATTTGGAGACCTTACGCTTAGTTTTTTCTACACTTCATTTATCATTCTACTTGATTAAGTGTTTGATAGCCCATTGAACCATGAAAATGTTACAGTGTTTTGTTATGTAACATAAAACTGAGAACCAATTTAATGTATATTCTGTTTTTATGAGAACATTATTCACGTTTTTTTCTTTATTTTTAAAGATTATTCTTGGGTTTTATACTGATCAGCACCACCTAAACCTCTGAAGAACAAATAGTTGAATCTTCAAAAACAAAAAAACCCCCTAAAATAAACAAATTTAATGCCACATGAATTGTCTTACCTGAATGGGCGGAGTAACACCCCAAAGGTCATGACAACATATCACAGCCTGTTGTGACTATTGCAGAATTGCAGTACATTAACCAAAACACTACACTGATATCCTTTTAAAAATGCTTTGTGGCTTTGCAACCATTGGTGGAAACTTCTAGGTGTAATTATTTTTTAAAAATGAGAGAAATAGAAATATCCAAAGGTGTTATGAGCCATTAGAGCTAACCCAACTATATCACTTGTCATTTTAATTATTACGTCATTACTGTGGCTAAAGTAATACAACTTACAGTCTTCTCTTTGCAATCTGATTTATTCACTATGGACCTGGACCCACATTCGCATTTGCAGTCCAGGCATTTAGCTTGGCACACTTCTGCAGAATGACGCACAACCACTTACAGCTACTTAGAGAATAGCAGAAGAGGCTTAAATTCCTGGATCACTACCATTGCAAGAAAACTAAACGTAAGTAGAGCAAGGTCAATGTCCCCTCTCGCTCTCTGTTTTACACACACACACACACACACACACACACACACACACACACACACACACACACACACATGCAGCCAACTCCCAGTTCTTCTAGCTTTCCCAGGGGAGTGGGTGCTGGGCAGTTGTGGTTTGGAGGCCTTTTAGATATCATGTTAGGAGCCTGAGCCAGAATTAACAGAGGATACCAAATATATTGGCCAGATGTACCCACACATTCATATAAAGTGGTGTGATGAAGGCTTTAATAGAGAGAGGCCCGTCTTAGCAACAGTGACAAGCAATACAGAAACTCTGGGCCCTGTAAAGTTTAATATGCAGGAACAATGCCAAATACCAGCATAAGAATAGGCCTGTAAATATCTGAATTTTCTTCCTTGTATTGGGCCGATGAATCAAAACTCTGTAGACATGGCTGAAACATGGCATTAATCACAACCAGAAATCCAATTAACATGTCATCAGTGTATCTTCACATATAGCTCACAAGTGCTTGACTTATTCATGTAACTTTATTGAAATTTCCATTAAAAATAAAACCATTGCTACACTCTGTTTTCACTTAGGGCTTTGGGAGTGGGCATACATTTGTTGGGTACAATTTTAATTTGGAATTTAGGGTTTAGCATACACAGAGAGTTCCAAGGAAACTCCAAGGAAGGAAATTCCAGGAGAGTCATTCCAGGCAGTTACTCTAGAAGAGCTGGACAGACCCATCAGGGTTCCTTAACCAATTACCAGTACTGGTGTCTGCTCCTTTCTGCAAGGAGGACAATGAGGAGCACTGCCAGAGCTATAAAATGACGTCCTGCATGCTACTCATATGAATTCCTCTGACCAAACAATCAGAAACAGACTTCATGAGGGTGACCTGAGGACCCGACGTTTTCTAGTGAGCTCTGTGTTCACTGCACGGCACCGTAGAGCCCGATTGGCAACCGCCAATGGTGAACCTGCCATTACCAGAACCAGCAGATCCACCACTGGCACCCCATGTTTTTCAAAGATGAGAGCCAGTTTACCCTGAGCACATGTGACAGATGTGGCATCCTTCCATTCCTAACACATTACCTAGTCCATATCAGTATAGATATCCAGCTTGGAGATCTGATTTGTTTTCTGAGGCCATTTTCACACCTAAAAATAATTTACTCTGGTCTGAATCAGCTGATGAGTTTCTAAACTTGTAGCTTTTCCCTGTGCTTTGGTTTGTTTCTCTTTAAATTTTGACCATGATTATTCTCCCTGTTTTATAATCAATGGAAAGACAAAAACTATCATTGAAAAAAAAAACTAAAAACATTTTTAATCAATAAAAACAAATTTCAAACTTCAAACTAACTTCAAAACACAATAAAATAAAAACTTTTCAAATATTCAAGCTATTATAAATCTGATCCACTGCAATAAAAATATATCAAATTATATCAGCACATAACTTGGTAGGAGTTTAATATTTAGATCCAGTTTTATTTTGTTTTGGTTACAAAGAGCTCTGGATATTCCAGATTAAAAAAGAAGCATTCAGGTAAACTGGTCAAACAGTTTCTTGGTTTTTCCCAGATAAAATCTGCGTGTTATACAGACAGATTTTAATTTTCATCTTTCTGAAGAAATACTCACTACCCCAGCAGACACTAGAGTCTCTGATGAACAATGAGCCGCCTTAGCTCTGATTGTTTGGAGAAACCACATCTACTTAGGTGAGAGAGATGCAATTGCTGAGACAGGGGTGGAGAACTTGAATGTAATATATAAAGAAAACGAGCTGGGCTCCAATTCCTGTTCCCTTGGTCATTATGCAGCCATTTAGGCTGGCTTTAGCCCCTCGCCTCTCACCCTGAGGGCCTCTCCATCTCAGGGCTAGCAGCTAATTAGCATGAGGAGACTCAGCTAACACGTAGACTGCTCTCCCTCTGATCACATTCACTCAATGGCTGAGGATGCATGGAGAGATGAAATTAGAGTGATTAATTAGGCTTTGACACTCCGCCAAAGGTTCTCAATTTAGTGCCGTCACATCAATAAAAAAGGCATTTCCCCAGCTGCACACCAGGGTGACCTAAAGGAAAACGGCATGGGGGTATTACCAACAATTAAGACCAATTAGTGGGAGCAAGCCACCAATGGGAAGACATAGATACACACATGACAGCGCACTCACAAAGTTGCATTAAAGTGGCCTACTAAGAAGTCTATTTGTGACTGTAGTTAACAGAGTAGGTCCATAAGTTTCCACACAGTAGTGGTGTGCGATACTGCATATTTTGGTATCGAGTCAATACCAAGTAAATACGAGCCAGTATCACCGATATCCATACCGATACTGATACTTTTCAATAAATAAGGTGGATCCGTCATTGAATTAATAAATCTCAATTGATCTTCATGACCTTAAGTGTTTTTTTTGTGATGTTTCCTTTTTTATTATTAAAAAGTTAAAACCCAGGACATAATTAGTACAAAGTTTATAATTAAATAGAAAATGCTTATAAAAAATAAATATTATCCATTTGTTTTGTTGAAAAAGCTTAAATAAAAAGTGCTCGCAAACCAGTAAACAAATTAAAACAAACAAGTACTGTTGAGAAACGATAATACAAAGATTACAATTAAAATTCTCAACAACAAAAACAACAACTGGCGAAAATATAAATAATATGTGAACAACTTAACAACCCTCAAAGCGTCTAAGTCACATCAAGTGACAGAGCAACATCTAAACACAAAAGGGGGGAGGGGGAGCAAAGTGTGCGTGCTCTGCGCTGACACGGGAGCGGCGAGTCCGGCGACCTGGCTGTTTCGTCTTTGCCGAAACCACAGCATCGCAGACGGGAGCGGAACTTAAAGTAAAGAATCGATCTCACCAGGCTAGTATTGATCCAATGCCGATGCCCACTTGGTATCGATACAGTCGATATTTGGATCACTCTGCCCACCACTACCAAACACCACCACAGTGACTTTGAAATCAAACAATCAAGATGTTACTGAAGTGCAGGCTTTCAGCTTTATTTATATATTAACTCTCTAGGAATTAGATCCATTTTTATACACAGTCCCCAAAACTAATTTGAAAAATAATATAATTAAGTAATAAAATTTTTAATATGAGTATTTTTAATCATTGAAATTTTTATTTTGCAAAGATAGAACAGACTGAAATCACCAAATGCTCTGCTTTCTGCATTGAGAAGCTCCACCTTCAGTCGCTGCTTTTGTTGTCTTTGTGGGTCTCAGGTTGGTCTTTAGTAACAGCAAAGCTTGTTCAGCTGACTAGTTTCACTATTGAAGAATATCCCATTTCTTTCTTTGAGAAACACTTTGGTTAATTTAGGAGTGTGCTTTAGGTCATTATCCATTTGCACTGTGAAACACTCTGTGATCAGTTTAGTCACATTTGACTGAATTTGAGTAGAAAGAATGGCCCCGTAAACTTCACAATTCATCCTACAGCAGTCACATTCTCAGACAATACAATGGACCCACTGTCACGTGAATGTTCGAACATTGCCTCCATCATGTTTAAGAGATGATCTGCTTCAGAAGATGTTCCTTTATTTCTGTACTTTTCTCTTCCCGTAATTTTGGTATACGTTTTTTTTTTTTTGTTAAATCTGTCAAAAGAACTGTGGCAGAGGTGTGGTCTGTGGCTCCAGGAAGATAGATGGTGCAGTGGGTTCAGGGGGCAGTGGCAGGAGGCTCACAAACCAGCTGGGATTGTGTGGACACTCTCTGTATTTCAGCAGCCAGAGGACAGAGCTGAACAGAGCTGTGGACACAGCGACTGAAAAGTTGCAGAGATAACAAAAGTGTGACTCCATGTGATTGTGCGGTCACTGTTGCAAATAAATGGACACTTTTCCTGCAACGCTGCTTGTGTGTGCCTCAGGCACTGTGCAGGGTGTTGCTGATATTTTTTGCCAAAATGTCCAAAAAGTCACAAAAAAAAAACATTGAAAAAATAAAAAAAACTTTTTTATAAAAACAACTTTTTTTGTTGTTTTTATAACATCTGGAGCAATATGAATATTAAGATCAATAACAACACTATTTAAGAAGTCTGATAGTGCAAAAAGATAACTGCAAGGTATACATTTGTCTTAGGACGTGCAAAAAGACAAAACAGACAACATTTGTTTTGCTTTCTCTTAGGTAGTGTTATGCTTCAATGCTCTATGTTTCAATATGGAACTTTCAGAGAAACATCACACCTTTAGGCACAAAATATTACAGCTAGCATTAACGTGTACACCAGCCATGTTAACATTTAACATGAGATTTAGCGTCCTCTTAAAATTTTTCATAATGTGTTGTTCATTGTTAGGAAGTGACTGGTAGTAATGAAGGGCTATGTGCCTGCCTGCAGCAGTGCTGCATGAAGTTACGTCAACTGGAAGAAGTGAAGACTGTTGGTATTGATACTGTGGAAAATGAGTGTTTTATCCTGTAGTTATTTTTATTATCCATTAAGACCTGAGTGTTGATTTTGTTGACAGCTCATTGGCACACACACAGAAAGACAGAGCAGTATGAAAACAAGCACGTATCCTGTGAAAGTCCAAAGTCTACTTGAGCATTCTACTTGAATGCTCAAGTAGAGTACAAAAGCAATATATGAGAACCATAAATTCGAAATATAACACTAGTTCAGTTTTTATTTTATGCTTTTATATAATATGTAATATTTTTCATATAATAATCAAAATGTGACTAACTGCCATTAAAAGAAGCAAACTGATACTGTCAAGTGTCATAACACTTTGATTGTGAAGCAAAATGGTAAAAAAAAAAAAACGATTCAGTGCAAATACTATGCACATCATCTTCTACCTGCATTTTATACACATCATAACAATTCCTTAATTTCTAATTTGTAAATTTCTACTCTAATCTCTGTAGTTAGTTAGAGTATATTCCTTTTATGTGTGTTTTTAATATTTTTTGTTTATTTGTTTGTTCGCTTTTTGCACTATGACAACAAAGTTCTCCTTTGTGTAGAAACCTGGCAATAAATTCTACAGGCCTCAGTTATTTAAATGTTAAAATTCATGACAACACGGTTAGAAAAACTAAACAAGTACGGCTTTTATTGTTTGGAGGGTTAGAGCCTCAGCACTCTAAAACAAATATGACAGCATGGCTTAGATTGGCAAAGGCTTTTATGCAGACAAGATGAAAGTGGAGATATCATGTTATAATGCACAGCGCCACATTTAGAGCAAGGCAAACACCTCATATCAGCACCATTGTGGAGACCGGAGCATTTAGACTTCAATGCCAAGACAAGCTGAACTCTCACGCTGCTGTGATTACTCAGCTATTAGCTGCTGTATCTGATGATCTGTTTACTGTTGTCTGCACAATTCACAGTTCACAACAGGAGGATTCTCTGTACAATATGTTACTTTGCATAATCAGCTGTAGACCTGAGTGAATCTCCTCCAGGACACAGTTATTCCATTTCTATCAGTTCACTTGCTGAGCACATATTTTGCTCATATACTTATTTCAATGCTGAACATTATGTTATAATATGCTGATTACCATCATATGTTATGTTATTCATAGTTTTCACATGATATCAGAACTACTAGGACATGCCCACCTGCAGGCACAATAGTGCTGTGGTCCTTTGCCCTACAGCCATCTTTTGAATGTCTTGGAATTTAACTTAACCAAAATGCCAGATAGTTGCTGTGCTATCAGATGCATTAATGAGTGTTTATTTACTGCTGCCAGAAGGGCGTACAGTATGACACCAACATGTGAACACACCTCTCCCAGCCCTGTCTTACAGGCCACACACCAATTCCTGCTTCTCCTCAGCAACCCAGGCTGTCAGTGGTGTCTCATTTAAGCTGTAGGAATGATTTTACCTGACATAAGGAAAAATACTCCGTCAGCTTCACTGTAAATGTCCAAGTTAACAAAAATGTAAGATTTACATATGGTAGTTTATATTGCTAACACTGTAGTCCTTACCTTTGCTTTAATGATGAACTATTGCTTGTTGTTCAAGCAAGTGGTATTATTTACCCATCCAGATTGAAAAATACATGTAGCTGTCCATACTTTCATCCTGGCCACAGTGAGCAGTTCTATACAAGGTACACATACATGTCAGTGAACTGGAGCTCTGGGAGAGATGCCACCACTTTAAATATGAAATAAGTAAAGCTGTCGGGGCAGAATATGGACCAAAAGTCCCCAAAATGTACAGTTTTTCTTAATATCTTCATTTTTCCTCCATGGACAGATGATCCAAATAGCCTCGACACGAGACACGTAAAAAAACAACACATTGTGCTGTAGCACCACCAACTGTCCACTGTTGGCTGTCATGATGAAGTAATGTTCTCTTTCAAACCTCATTCGGTATATGGAAGTGCCCTCTAGTGTGACCAATCACAAAAGCTCCACTGTCATCACATCTGTCCAAGTCAGACCAATCGCTTCAACACACAGTTATTACACTTGCACAATATGGAAAAAACTGCAGCAACACATTGTGTACTGATTATAAAAGTCTATGATATCAAACAATACTTAAGCTTTATAATTTCAGTTTATCAAACATCACTGAGCAGTCCTACATTTGAGAACAACCCCTCATCTTTGTCTCTGAGCATCATGTAAAGCATCATTTATTGTGGCAACACCATTGCCCTATATAAATATATGAAAGACCAAAAAAAGGGTGTTGTCCCGGAACAAGAAGAAAAACAAGAGAGGAGAAAGGAAATCCCCAAGACCCGCAGCCCAAAGACACACGTCACTGTCACCGTCCTTTCAGAAAGGCAAAGAATAGACACCTAACTCATACAGTAGTGTAATGTTTCAGTGAACATTGGTTAATGTTAAAGTGTCACTGGTCATCATAACTGCTGCTAGTCTGTCACCTATAGGCTATATTCACACATTTAAATAATATATGAGCTGTTCCACATATTATTGAACTAAATAAATTATTTTATTGTAACTGAAAACATATGCCTCAAACATGAATTATGAAAAATATCTGAATACAATAACCTTTTTGTCTTTGTGGCAAGTCGCTTTTATCTAAGACACAGCTAAACTACAGATGTTGACTCAAGTGCTTTAACCTCCTAAGACCCGAACTCTTTCACGGCATGCATTTTTAATTATTCTTTGATATTTGGGCTGATTGGGACCTGATGAATGTAAAAACAAACAATTACCAGATTTGTTTTTTTACCTAATTTTTGTTTCTAAGAAAAATCAGAGCCACAAATGAGGATATTTGTTTAAAATTTTGATAGAACAGTAGCAGTATAATGTCCTCGTAAGTGGATATCAGGCCCTTGTAGAGCAAAATTGAGTATTTTGGTCTAAATAACCCAAAATGTGATGTCCACATATGTGGACGCCAGGACCTAGGAGGTTAAAGACAGACACACTTATGTTTCAGGTCTCCAAATATACATGAAAAGCTGCAAAGTGTGTTTTGTTGTGTTAACTAGTGGAAAGCGAAAATCACAGCTATTTAGTGGTTGTAAAAATGTGCTCAGAATTTGCAGATTAATGATGATTTATCTCATCTTTTCTCCCCCTGTATAAGCTGTGTTTATAAGCAAAAAGTTTTAATATCATCATTGGTATCTGGGATATACTTGGTATCAGAGCAATACCAAAATTGGCAGTATTGCACACCACCACAATTACTTAATAACTCCACGCTGTCAACCGAAAGTGACGCTGACCTGGAAAACATGAAAAATTGATTGTAAAGTATTAAAGTATTAAATATTATTATTATTAAATATTATTAGTATTATTGTTTGAAAGAACAATAATCTTGTCCACGTTAACCCCGATTATGCTGCCAGTAAAAAAGAGCGTTAAATGCTCCATAACTACAAAATGACTGCCATGAAGAATACAACCTTTAAATGTCCAAACCAGGTTCCACCCAAAGCAGAGCTGCCATTTGGCAATTTTCATTACCAGCTTTTGAAATTTCTTTTAAAAGTGTAGCATAACTTCTTGAGTTGAACCAATATATTCTTCTAATAGTGTAACAAGCTGTTATTAAGATCAAATGATAAAAGCACACATTTTAAAAAGAATGACTGGGGATTTTTGCTTCAGCAGATGATCTACGCCATCGCTATGTCTTAACCACAAAAGCCTCTGGACCGTGCAACCTCACGTGCACCTCACTGGAAATGTAACTACATGCAATTACTGTTATTGGCCAGTTCTGTTAATTCCTCCCATGCATTCAAAGCTACTTTTTAAATTTATCAGTGAGAGAATAATAATCACCATCTCATTATAAGTAATAATCATCATAGCATAAATATAACGACCCACAAATTCCTTGTGCAACAAATATGTTTGTCCTTTAAAAAGACTGACGCCAGCAGTGACACAACTTGTGTTAAATGCTCTTCAGTGACTCCCCCAGAAGTCTACATCAGGCCTGACCCAGCAAAAAACTTTCCCTTGGCTGAATAAAGGATTGAGTGCTCTGAAAACAAGCAGTGTAAAGTTAAAACAACATCTGTTTATTTCACAATTCATTTTTAATGTTTTGGATCTGATACTAGGTCACAGTCAGTTACAGTTCACACAGCATTCTCTGAGTCCTCAACTTAAGCTATGTACCCCATTGCAATGAAGCCATTGCATTGACTTTTGAATCTTTTATGCTATTCTTTATTAGGATTGGGCAATTTGTTCCATAGTCCAGTACTTCTATACTTCCTCTTTGTTATTGCCATTGGCTAATAGCATCACCACAGGGCAGCAGAGGAGATTATCCACCCTCCACAATGAGTGGACCAAATGTCAACAAAATGCATGTCAAAGTGAAACACACACACACACTGGGAGTTTATTTCTGCATGAAGAGAGCTTCAAACAGTGACATTCAACATCGACTGATTTAGCTGACTGTGATAAATTAGCAAAAGTTAACATCAGCTGAAACAGTGATAAGTCATAACACTCATCTGCTCTTTACATATTTAAGTTAGACTTGTAGTTCTTTTGTATGGTCCAGTTTGTTTCCAGAGTTTCACAGTATATGTACAGTCACAATAAAGTATCACCTGTCGCTCCTGCACAGTTTCACCAACAGAAATGCAACAAAATGAAACGTAAAAAAGCAACATGAAACATGAACCTGTGTGCAGACACCAGTGCACACATGTGTTTGCTGAAAATGTCAGTCATATGTGAGCATCAAACATGAAGCTATAGTGAGGCACATTCAATTTATTATGATAATAATCATATTAATTTACTGCATGAATGAGCAAATGAGATTAAAAAAATCAACGTGACTCAAAAATGATCGATACCAGTATCTACTCGCACAAACCTGCTCCTTACTAATAAAGATAACCCATGGTTTGTTTTGCGCCAGATTAACCTTTCTTTGTACCACTAAGAATGCGATGTTCTGAGTGTTAATAATCATGTGGTCCCATCTCATCGATGCTGTTTCCAATTGTTTGAGTCTGAGCCTCACAGTGTGTATGCCGTTGATCTTTAGTTGTTGGTTTTTGGTTTATTGTATGATTCTTTTGACCCAGCACTTGCCCCAGGGTTTACCTAATGAAGCCCTTTCTGTTTAATGGAACAAAATATGTTTTTTAAAAACATCATTTGTAATATAACATAGGGGAATAGCAGTATTCCTGCAATTTCGTAAATGTCAGGAGACTTTGCGTACCTTGTGCTCGGCAGCCTTGGCAGCGAGATCAGCTATGACTAAAACTATCTAAAGCCAATGTCTTCAGTCGAACACCTGACTTTTTTCATTTTGCACCCTAATCATATTCATTTAATACCCTTACAGCTTAAAACAAAACCTACAAGTTTCACAGATCTCACCTTGACAGACAAGTAGGAGAGCTCATTTAATCCAATCCAGCCATTACCATGTCTGCAGGAAAGGACTGCCTTGAACAACCAGAGAAGAAACACTGCTTCATTATCCTCCTTCCCAGGTGACAAATCCTCCTTGAATGGAGAGGAATGTAAAAGTTTCCCTGGGACACGCCGGGCTCCTGGTCTATTTAGATATATAGTGAAGTGCTGTCAGGGCAGCGAGCGGCAGGTTTGGGGATCTGTACTTAGCGTGGTGGCGCGCAGAGCCGGTTGGTGAGCTGCCGGGCTCATTCCCTGCGGGTGCCAGTATGAGTGCAGCACAGGCAGCTGTCAGCAGCGAGGTGGCATTTCCTGGTCTGATGCTGACAGAGGCTGTCTGCTGGTAGCAGGAGCACAGCCAGACTGACACCCTGTTTATTCACAGATGACATGCAGGCCGAGGATGGATGTCACTGGCATTTTGATTCACCTAGCAGTGTGAAAACTTCCCTGAAACACCGTGTGATGAAGTCTTTGTAGATAACACATAACCAGAATAATTGAGGAGTTCCAGTGTGTGTGGGCCCCATCATCCTGCCGCCGGCTGTGCAATGAGTAGCATGGAACCAACATGCACACACAGACACACGCACACATGCACAGCAGAGGGAAGGAGAACACATTTTCTCACGTAGTTCCACCCACACATTCAGTGTAAAAAATCTGTCCCAGATTTGCTGCTACCCCCCCACCACCACCACACACACAGACAACCCTCCCAACCCCCCTGCCAACCCCCCCCCCCCCACACACACACACACAAAGTGGAAACCAAAATTTTCCTCTATAAAAGCTGTAGATATCATAAAGATACCCTGTAATGAAATCTCCACCTACTCACAGGGCCTGTCTAACACCTCTCAGTGTCAAATAGAATTATCATAGCAGCCAATGAGAATGCACACGAGCTAAGTTTTGTCATTTAAAGACAGAATATACAAATTAAAGGAAACACAGACCTTTGGTGACAGCATCCTATTGCTGGTAGGATGTAGGTCTGTTACAAGCATGCTGGTGCAGTAGCTAGTGCAGTCTCTTCACAGCAAAAATGTTCTAGGTTCAAAGCTCCGAGTTTGCATGTTCCACTTCTGCCTACAAGGTTGTCTTCAACTGGTTCAGTTTCCTCAAACAGTTGTTTTTGATG
This sequence comes from Pelmatolapia mariae, assembly GCF_036321145.2. NCBI lineage: Eukaryota > Metazoa > Chordata > Actinopteri > Cichliformes > Cichlidae > Pelmatolapia > Pelmatolapia mariae. Next base: position 6,631,862 of record NC_086237.1, on the reverse strand, counting down.
AAGCTTGTGGAGTAAATGGTTAAAGATGATCAACTTGTTTCCCCAAGATGTGCCAGAATTTAATTACATGCTATGACTTTTCCGTCACCTCTTTTCAATCCTTAGGAGTGATTTGGGACTAATAATGGGGCACTCTCCACTACCACTATCTGAACACAGCATGAGTGAACACATTTGAGTAACAAGGACACAGAGAATTAGTGGTAAGGTGAATCATTGGGTTTTTCTCTGTATGTAATATTGTAGACTCTACCTTGCAATATAAAGTGCCGTGAGGTGACTGTTGCTGTGACTTGGAGCTGTATAAATTAAACTGAATTGAAATTCTTCTGGTCATGGGTCAAATCAGTGTTGACATGATTTACTGGGTTATTTTGTTGTCTCTGTGTGTGTGTACATGTTTAGACGTCTTTGTAAGGACCAAAAATTGGAATGCTACTATACTTGTGTGGACCAACAGTCACTTATGGGGACAAAATGCCGTCCCCACGAGATTGAAGACATTTTCTTTAAACTCTAAATGTGTTTTAGTGTCAGGGTTACACTTAAGTTATGGTAAGGTTTAGGCTGAGGGTTAGGTTAGGGAAAAGCATCATGTCAATTTGATGTCCAGGCTAAGATATGAATACGAGTGTGTGTGTGTGTGTGTGTGTTTGTGTGTGTGTGTGGTGGGGGGGGGGGGGGGGGGGGGGGGGGGCTGACATAAAAGTTATTGCCCAATAATCTCACAAAAAAAATCCCATTGTTGTGTCTTGTTTTGTTTATTTGTTTGTTTGTTTAGTTAAAAGTCACTCATTTAAAAAGAAACACTATTTAGCCATAGAATGAGAAAAATTTGAACTTCCATATTTTCTTTGCTGGGTGGTTGGTGGTTCAGAAGAATCAGCTTGTTTAGTTGCTGGTGTGAGGTGAGAAAGAAGCAACGCTGAAAGCATTAACAGGCTAGTTTTGAGTTTATATGACTTGCAGTACTTGGAATAAGTGTTTTAACACTTGTTTTTATGATATTTCTCACCTGTTTGAAGTCTAGAGATTTTTCTTATTTCAAGAAATCTTTCCAAGTGTTCTGTCAGTGCACTGGCAGATTATTTCACTTGATTATAATCTGGATTGTCTCAAATGAAGTTTTTTTTTAACCATTTTAGAAATTCGCTACTCTTACTTGAGAAAAAAATTCTGGCTACTCTGCTCAGTGTGAGTAACTTCAGTGAATGAATATAATGAATGGTTAACCACGTTTGCATGAGACACAGACACAAACCTGCAGTTTATGTCAAAGTCAGACTTCTTTGATGTTATTCTATCTGCTGAGCCTGTGTGTCATTTGGCGCAGTAAGGTAACTTTATTAAAGTAAATGTAATCATGTTATTTATATGCAGTCTTTAAAATACCAACATTTGCACTAAACTTTGTATTTTTGTCTGTCTTTCTGTCTCGTTTTTAAACATTAAATCAGATGTTATGATCAGTTACTCAGTACTCAAGTAGCTATTTTTACTAAATACTTTTTTACTCTTACTTGAGTAATTTCTTGGACGGCTACTTTTTACTTTTACTATGTTGAGGTAGTGCTACTATTACTTGAGTAAAATCTTTGGCTACTCTACTAATCTGAGCAGACAGTTGCAGGCTGCAGCTTGACTTATTTCGTTTTTCACAGCGATTCTAACTTAACTGAGATGAAAAAACTGACAAACCTTCATTACTTAAGGAACGTGTGACACTGTGTATAAACATGTTGGTGATGAAAAGGTCAAAGGTCTCTTTAAAAAGGTCCACTGTCTGCTTCATCTGACAGGCATGCATGTTCACTCCACTGAAAGATGAAATGTCTTTCTTTGTGGTGGCACAAACACTATTTTTAGATGAGTCATCCTTCAATTCTGACATGTCTAAGTCAAATGTTTGAACGTGATTTTCTAAGGTGAGATGACACACTAGATGATCATGATCGGCAACACTCAATAAAGAATTACATTTTAATCATTCATGTAAAAATTGATGTCAATTTTTAGATGTTAAGGTCTGCAACTTTTACACTCCACATAGCAAAATTACAAATTACAGTCTTGTTCACACGCAAGTTTTTAAATGTTTATTGTGAAATAAAGTGAAATGCAGATTTCAAAAGCTCATTTTTTGTTTGAAATGATAAGATTTTATAACAGTTGTTACATTTGTTTCATAGCAAACTGTTGTACAGAGCGATGTCGTTTTTGAAGAACTGGGAATAAAACAATGCTTCTCAAAGAAATGTCTTGTAATGTTTCAACATCTTTACACAATTTAAAACAGAATAATAAAAAGAAAAATCAAGGTCACTGTCTGTGCTGGTTATAACCTGGTGAGACCCAATGCCCTCCTCCTGCTGTTAACACTGTACAATCAGCACTGACATGGAGCTCAGGTAATGTCAAACCTGCACCGTAAATGAAGACAATGAAGTTAAATTAGTATGTGTAACTAAATTTAAACTAGTATATCGATTTTGTTTTCTCACACTCACCTTTTCGTGCTTTTCATGCTTTTTAACTGTAATATATATTTTTTAAATTAATTTGTGTTTTTCCCACAAATTATTACTGTTAATACTTCAGATCAAATAATTAACTTAGAAGCATGGTAAAGTGTATGTAGAATTATGTTGTGTTAAATTTTGATTGGTGTGGCGGTGTAATTTTCAGTGTTTGTGTGACCAAGTCATCTACTTTCATGAATCCTGGCTAGTTCACATCCAAAGATATTTTTTCAGATGTTAATCAGATGTTATGAAAATGAACAATTTTGTAACAAAACCTAATAAAAAATATTAAATAATAATCATAGTAAATATTAAAACAATTAAAATTGTAATTAAATGTAATTGAAATACAGTTTGCAGCTGTAGTTTGTGTATTTTAGGGGATATTTATGTTAATAAAAGATATTTACCTGTAAAACAATGAAATTACCTGTAAATCTGGTCAAAAAGTTCTGTGATTTCACCACTGACGTCAAAATTGGAGAGGGAGCACAAAGATTCTGGTTCACCACAGTCAAACACAAATTCGAACCTGGTGAACTGTGTGTCAACACAGAGCCAACTGACAATGCAGTTTGCATTTAAGGTGAAAACAACGCAATCCTGGGTTGGATACACATGACATTCCCACCGCTTTTCCTAAATGTTGCTTAGGGGTGTTACTACACATGGCTGCATTGTCCACGTTGCAGGTGGGGATCTCATCACAATGAAAGACCAGTTGAGGACTAGCTAAGGATCAGGGAATGCTCCTGTATCTGTACCACCTGCACCACACACCAGATCTACCACCATGTGACTGAATTTATTTCTCATTCATGGGGTCATGTTGATGGAGTAGGAGATCCACTAAACACCACAAGGTCAAGGTCAAGTTTATTTCTATAGCACATTTCAAACAGCCAATGCTGCACAAAGTGCTTAACAATATAAAAATGGCATTACAAAGCAACAATGTAATACAATAATAACAATATAAAACAATAAAAGGACAATAAAAGAATTAAAACAATAACTAAAGCTATTTAAAATAAGACCAGAATGCTTGGGTCATAGTGTGTTAAAAGCCAGGGCACAAAAATATGTCTTTAGTAATGATTTAAACTGCAAAGTGCTCAGATCTAATATTTAGGGGGAGACTATTCCAAAATCTGGGACCTGCCACAGAGAAGGCTCTATCACCACGAGATTTGAGATGGACAGCATTAATTTTGAGCTGGACCTCATGGTTTTTCCATGAGGTCTAGCTCAAAATTTGTATATTCCCATAGAAAGGGAATATACTGAAACAGGTATGCCATGCAGTGACAGAAATAGGAACCATACTGAAAGTTGTCGAGAGACACGTGACGAGAAGATAATAAATTGGTGATTAGTTAGATTCAGATAAGTCAAGACTAGAATTAATTGATATATTTTACAGTGGCCCAGTTTGCCTGGTTAATTCTCCTTGGCCACATTGTGAGATGATGGTTGAACCTACAATTTGCACAACAAAGGCAAACAATACAATTAAGTATGAGCAACAGTTATTGTGTTATTTTGCTGCTTCACAGCCATTTACATTAAGCACACACTGCACAAACACGCACAGAAGAAGCTTGGCTATAAATAAAGTCAGCTGAAAGAGCCAAGGAGCAGTGACATATGATTGGAGGAAACATGCACATGAAAAAGGTTACAAGCAGCCAGTGGCCCATTCGTCTTGTTTGGATACAAACTACTTGATTCCCCAAATGAGTGGTGAGGAATCCTGTGACATCAGCACTTAATCACAGCCTGTTCACCATTATAAATCAGTTGAACTACTGACACCTGAACTTTATTCTGCGCACGCTGTAAAGGCCACAGGCGCAGGCTCTCGCTATTAGCAGCAGGCTGATCCATTGCATGTGCATTCAGGTCAGAAAGCAGGGCACGGGATGCACACCACATGCATCACCTGAGTTTTGTGAGAGCAGAAACAATAATATGACAAGAAAGCAAACAGCAAAAAGGATGAATGAATATCTTGCTTCCTTTTCGAGCCTTTTTTTGTATTTAAAAATGTTGAATGGAGCATTTTTTTAAATCTGTTACGTACAAACAGCTCCATGCCATTTGTGGTCTCCAGTGATTTTGTGTTTCATTTGTAAGTGTAATATAAATTGGAAAAAAAATATCCTATGTCCGATCACAATGTTTTAGATATTTTTAAGTATAACCAGTTTTATGAGTCTAATGAAGTTTAATACAAGGACCCATACACAGAGCAAACAGGCAGCTGAGCGATAGGAGCACATGACATATACAATATAAAACATATGAGAAGGTAGAAAAACTGAAAAACAGGGGAGGAGATAAATAAAACATACACAGGTGAGAGTTATATAAATTTATATATGATACAATTTGGGTGGTGTCACTTTATTGCTGAGTCCTAATGTATAACAAACAGTTATACATCCTGTAGTGTAAGCTAAGGGTAATCAGGTTTAAGCATGCTATAATGTAACATAGCTCAATACGTTAATTATTACAAAATTATGTTACTTTTTTACACTTTAACAAATGCTTTAATAATTATTTCTGAGTATAATAAAAACAGGTTTAGGTTTAAAAAAATGGGCACCTCATCCCTGAGATAACAAATAAAACAGTGGTAACTGTCCCTGTGAGAAAACAGCTTCTACTCTCGAATTTCTACAAATATTATTCTGAATTTAATATTTTTTTTTTTAATAGCCATCTTCAGATGCCTAAGAGGACTTATGTTGGCCGTTATTTTGAAGCTTTGGCATTAACTTTAAACTGAATTATTGACCATAAAATGAAAACTTTATATAAAAACTAGTGAAATAGTTGTTCTAAAGATTTAAATTCTGATTTCTTTGAAAACAACTCCTACAAATCTCAACAACTGCAGCTGCAGACTATTTTGTGTTATATTAGGCAAGGATGAAAAGAATGAATATGAATATGAATGATGTTAATAGACCTCTCTGCATTGAATTGTACTTGTTATTAATCTCTGTCTCTCTTCCACAGCATGTCTTTATCCTGTCTTCCTGCTCTCACCCTGGTCGCAGCAGATGGCCCCGCCCCTCCCTGAGCCTGGTTCTGTCTGAGGTTTCTTCCTGTTAAAAGGGAGTTTTTCCTTCCCACTGTCGCCAAAGTGCTTGCTCATGGGGGGTCATGTGATTGTTGGGTTTTTCTCTGTATGTATTATTGTAGGGTCTACCTTACAATATAAAGCACCTTGAGGCGACTGTTGTTGTGATTTGGTTCTGTATAAATAAAATTGAATTGAATTGAATTGAATCATTAAAAAAGTACAGGTATCTCAAACCACCTAACCAAATATGGACCCAAGAACCATGTTAGTACTGCCAAACTCACCCTTGTATTGCAGAAGGACAAGTAACCATGCTGTGTGTAGTGGATAAAAGAGCTTTTACTTTTAACACCTGCTAGTTGTCCGTACTCTGCTACTTTCCTTTTGCTCACATCCTTTTTTGTCTTCTTTATGTTCTTTTGACAATTTCTGTTCTGGGAGGAAAAAACTGAGCAGAATGTATATATAGACGGAGTTTATGCATGCAGCGCAGTGAATCTGCAAGTAGTCATTTGTTGGGGACAGGTATCATTACAATAAGACAGTTCAATTAATGATTGACAGCTTTCTGTTTAACTCAGACATCAACATAAACCCCACCTGAAAGGACGAACATGAACCCATGTGTCCAACTCCACAGTGTTCAAAACAGCTATTGTGAAAGAGTTGTTAAAGAGGTAAAGAGACGAATCTCTATTGTTTGGACACTGAAAGAAAGAAAGAAAGAAAGAAAGAAAGAAAGAAAGAAAGAAAGAAAGAAAGAAAGAAAGAAAGAAAGAAAGAAAGACAGAAAGAAAGAAAGAAAGGACACTACATCCCACTAAAATGTGAGAATATTAATCACCAAAGCTGCATATGTGACCTATGTCATAAATGTTTATGAGGTGAGTTTAAAAAAAAAGTATTTATGATATTTGATTGAATATGCGATCTTTCATCGCTTGCTTTTTTACATAAGGAGCATCACACCGCATCTCTTGATGCATCAGTGACATGGTCAGTGAGTGTGTGTGCTCTGCAGCGGCTTGTTGGGCTGAGTTGTAAAGCCTTGTCTCCAGCTCGTCCTGCCTTTATGTAGTAGAGACAATAAGCAGACCTCCCAGCTATGCAGCTGGGCCTGGCTCTCCATACAATAGCACTTGTCCGTACACTGTAAAACTAGATTTGGGTTAAATTTACTCAGCAGCTACTGTTAAAGAAAAAGTAGCTGCTGACAACAGCTGCGAAAATCAAGAATTAAAATAAATTAATTAATTAAATTAATTTCAGTTCAAGTTTGTTCTATATGTGATGATTGGTTTGCTGAGACTTTACAGGAGACACTTTCAGAGTCAGCAAACTGTCAGCATCGTCTAGCTAAAACGTTAGCATTTATTTAGATGATCTTGCCATTTTGCAAAGAAAATGTGCAAAATATTATCACAGATGTCATATGGTAATCCATCCTTTAACTAGTTATAAAGAATGAGCTAGAGTTATTGTTGCACTATCATGCTTTAAGGTTGAATGGAATTACCAAGTGGTAAACCAACGTAGAGCAGCAAATAAATAAGTAATATAGAAAGTATAAGGCAGTCTTTTCAGTTTCATTGTGTAATTTAGTTAGATTCGATCAACTCTTAAGAAGACTCTTCTTCTTCTTTGAGTGACCTCTTGTTTCTTATGGTAAACACATTATAATTCTCCGAGCTTTACTCGTTATTTAGTCTACAGCCTCTTTTATCTGCACAAGCTCCACGATCGTTATGTAGAGGGTGACACTTTGGACACTGTTATCTAGTGCAGCGGTCCCCAACCTTATTTGCACCACGGACCACTTTATGTCCAACAATATTTTCACGGACTGGCCTTTAAGGTGTCGTGGATAAATACAACAAAATAAAACCAGGGGTTGACCACTGATATAGTGTCATAGAGTATTTTTCATATTGTTTTTTCATATTTTGGTGCCAAATGCCCTCAACCCAAAAGTTCACTTCATTGTTGGTGTTAAAGCTCTACTTTAAAAGCTTTTTTAAATTAAAGCGATTCTATTTTTACCAGTTTTGAGGCCAATTTTTTGCTGAAATGCAAAAATTTAGAGTTTTATTTAGTCATTTTTAAGCTTTCTTATTTCTCAAATCATACGAACATTCTCTAGTTGTTAGTTAATGGTGTTCTCCACAAACCACAACTGTGTGTTTGAATTTTGCTGAAATATTTCTACAGTGTAGTCACACCGGCTCCTGTACTTGGGAAAAGTTCAGTGTGATTCAACTGTCACTCATGAGCGGCCAAAAGCTCAGTGAAAGGCATTGCACTGGCTGAGTGGTGAGCATTTCTGAGGCCCAGGCGGGTGGGGAAGAAAGGCTTTTGTTCCAGGCTTCCCACTCCACCAGCCTGCTTTTGGGCTCTCTGGAAATGGGGGCACAGTAAACAAATGTCCCGTTGAATGGATAATGATGCGCATGTTTACTGAGTGAGATTTCTGCAGCACACACTTTGTTCGCTCAGCAAAAAAAGAGGATGGATGGATAAACAGGCATTTTAGTTTATATTGTCAATCTGTCTTCCATGAAAGAAAAATAAAAACATCTTTGTCTCCATCATCAACAGTTTCAGCTGTGTTAAAATTGTATGCTTAGTATGTTTGCACAGTAATTTTCATACCTCTCTGAAACAAAAACTATATGAACCCCTATGACTCAAAGACAGAGACCATGATTAAAGCACTTCTGTAAGAACATACAGCTTTATCTGAAGTCCATTTAAGATATCCTTTACTTTTGTTTTTGTCATCAACACAGTAAAAACCTGACAACACGGACTGACTCTTAGTCGACACAAGCCCGCTTTATTGTCCAGAAATGCATACATGCTGGGGAAAAAGGATTTTCCTATTTGTTTAAAAGGGATTAAGACATCGGGCAGACAACATCAACAGATTGGTGCAGACTGAAGTATGTATCCTTTGTCCTAAAGAGAATAAAAGACTGGGTTCTATTGTTCTGTGTGCTGCACACTGGAAGACTCTGGGTTGTTGGCCACACCGGAAGAGGGGCTGGGAACAATAAGCTACATACAAATCCTTCTCTTCACCTCAGAAATGCCTTAGTCTTCCATTCCCATGCCAGAGAAGCATCAGGCACAGGGGGCAGTCCATCAGAGTCACTTGACTCAGGCGAGCTCCTCTCATAGAGGTAGGGGGCAATGTCCTCTCTGGGGCCATTAAACTCAAGCACCAGTGAGGGTGCTTACTCTGGGCCTGAAGGACTTTGTTCTTGTTAAATTCCTTCCCTCATAATTCTTCTCAACCAAATACAACTCAAGTAAATATAACTCACAATTATTTGTCCCATATGCTTGATGGAACCAATCTGCTTTTTTGTTTGGGCGGTGAACTGACACAACCTTAGGCAGCAGACTGTTGTTTACAATTATTTAAAGGTGATCTTTAAGATAATAAATAAATTCAATTCTAATTCTATAGTGCCAAATTATAGCAAGTCAGCTCAAGGGGTTTTATATTTAAAGGTAAAGACCCTACAATAATAGAGAGGAAACCCCAACATTCAAACAACCCCCTTTTAGCAAGCACTTTGGTGACAGAGGGAAGGAAAAACTCCCTTTTTCCCCAGAACCAGGCTCAGGGACCTGCCATGACCTGTTGGAGGTGATGGGAGGAAGACAGGATAATAGACACACTGTGGAAGAGAGGCGGAGATGAATAAATACTAACAATTAAATGCAGAGTGGTTCATAAACACATATTGAGTGAAAAAGGTAACTGAAGAACAAATACTCAAATACCCAACAGCCTTGGAACTACAAGCAAGCCAGGAGTCTGAGGGCAAAGTTCTCTGTTGGGGTAATATGGTACTATGACGTGTTTAACATAAGATGGGGCCGGATTATTCCAGACATTGTATGTGATTAAAAGGATTTTAAATTCAATTCTGGATTTAACAAGAACCCAGTGAAGAGAAGCCAATATAGGAGAAATCTGCTCCCTCTTTCTAGTGCCTGTCAGCCACCAACTGAAGACTTTCCAATGAATTTTTAGGACAGCCTAATAATATTCAATTACATTAGTCCAGTAATAAAGGCATGAACTAGTTTTTGAGATAGGATCTGACTAATTTAAGAAATAATATGAAAATGCAAGAAACCAGTCCCACATATTTGTTTAATGTACGTATTGAAGGACATATGCTGGTGAAAAGTGACTCCAAGCTTTCTTACAGTGTTACTGTAAGAAAGTTAGCGTAAGTGCATCTTTTCAGACGAACAGCAAAAGAAATTTCCCTCGTACTGTCCCGGTACTGGTAATTTTTCTTATACAGATGAGGCCTAATTTCTGTACCATTATTTAATTCCAGAGGTTTTTAAGTTATTTCTTTGCACTTGTTGACTTGTAAAAGCCTATATGACATTTTTTTTATTTCACCATTCATTAACCACAGAGAAGGCATCATTTAAATATGTTGAAGTTTTCTTTAAGCAGTTCTTCATGACTGGGCCAAGTGTCCTCTTTTTTGGAAATCAAAGTATGATCACCCTACAATATTTGGAAAGAGGGTAAACTCCTAATTATAAGCTTACAGTATAAACTAGCAAGCTCCATCTTTCAACTATATATTTTGTGTTAATTACTGCTAAGTAATGACTAAGATAAGGGACTAATAAAACACTTGAAACTAAAAAAATGAATCACATAGTTCTTGGATGATCTGTACCACAAAGCACACCACTTTTTCCCCTTTTCATTAAAAGCCACCAACGGCATGAACACTGTAGATAGGTTAAGTTTATCATCCTGTGTCAACACACCTGATAATCAAACTAGCTACCAACCTATGTTTAAGTGTGGGTCATTTATCTAATAAAATTGCTCACAGTGCAGTTTATATTAAAGGGAAACTAGCCACAAAGACTTGTTGTCCTTCCAGAGTGTAAACATAATGGGTAATTGCTATTAATTTAGGTATTTTAACACTGGAGTCTGTAAAGATGAACTCATTTTTGGATTCAGTCTCAAGTTAAAACTGCAGTTTTTGGTGCTTCCATGCTGACTTTATTTTTCAAACATAGAGGAGCTTTTCAACATGTGCTAGATAAATGCTGTATTTTAAGCGGACGGTAATCACGATCACTGTCTAGCACAACACCTGGAGCTCAGGGGGCAAAACAATTGCATGAGTGCTGCTGTTTGACTGAGGAAGAATAAAGTAGTTGTGGTAAGCCAATCACATGACCACTTAAAGACAAAGTAACAAGGTGATATATACCTGTTTATAAATTATGTTGATAGGCCACGTAAAACCAGACTCATGATTAACAATATATACGCGGCGTTTTTTCCTCAATAGTTTCGTCACATTTACTGTCTAAGGACAGCGCTAGCAAGCACTCTCTGCTTATGAGCAAAACAACAAAAAAAAACAGCGGAAGTTTTAGGAGTGACGCGAGAGAGAGAGAGAGAGAGAGAGAGCAGAAAAAGAGAGAGAGCGAGTTTTGAGATGTGAGAGATTTGTGACGTTTAGCGTGTTTGGAGTGTGTAGTTAATGTGTTGTCTTGTGTAGTTAGTGTGTAGTGTTGTGGATAGTTTTGTGTTGTGTGTCAGAACAATAAGGTGACTGCTGTCTCCAGGTAGAAACAGGAGTGATACACCTGCTGCTGTCAGACCTGCAGGTATCAGGCTGTGATGTTCTCCTTTATAGTGGACAGAAATTATTTTTTTGGAGTGGCACAAATAATTTGTGTGGCATCTTACTGAAGAACAGCTGATTGTTCTGTAAATAGTTTGAAATGGTTATTTAAAAAAACGGTAAAAGTAATCTTGTGCATAGGATTTTAAAATTGACAATTTATATTTGCATTTAAAGTTATGAAATATGATTCATTAAAGATGTTTGTGCTTGTTACAGTAAAAAATATAACTTTTTCTACTCTGATTTTATGGTTTTTGTCTGATTTTAGATCAATTGTGTTAGTACAGTATGTCAAAATGAAAACATGACTGTAAATTCAGACACGTGAGGTTGTGCTGAAAAGGATGATACCAAACAAGGCAAAGTAAATAGTTTTTAAAGGTAAAATGTGGAGGGAAAATCAAAAGTAGTTAAAATGGCCAGTTATACCCTGGACCCCAGAGGGTTAAACTTTTTTTTTTAAAGTAACGCAATAGTTACTTTTCAAGTAATTAATTACTTTTAGAATATTGTAACTCAGTTACTAACTCAGTTACTTTTTTGAAGAAGTAACTAGTAACTATAATTGAATGACTTTTTCAAAGTAACTTGCCCAACACTGGCCACAGCCCCCTTTAGCCAAATAAGTTGGTCGTTGTCACTTTTTCAGTGTTAGCACTGCAGTTGTAACTATCACTGGATCACATGTCAGATTGCTATCTGTTTTGTATTTTACACACAGAAAAGTGTCCAAGAAAAGAAATCATTCCTTAATTTTCTTGATGATATCACTTTCCTTTTGAGATATCATTTTTATTAGATATGATCTAATCATGTGAACTGTCACTGTTCACTGTCTCTTGTTGTATCACATATTCCACTGTAATGCTTGCTGACTGCATTTTGTTACATTGACAAAGACAGACACCCAAGCAGATATCTAGAGAAAACACACAAATATGATTTATCAGTCTCTCTCTCTCTTTCACACACACACACACACACACACACACACACACACACACACACACACACACACACACACACACACACACACACACATCATGAACCTCCCGTGCAAACTTCAAAAGGTGCTTTGATCAGAAATCTGGCACTCAGCTCTCTTGGATTCTCTTTTCTGAGGTGTATTATATCTTTTACGACTTTCTCTTCTGTTGGCTTATGAGCATCAGATCTGCAGAGCTGCATAGACCTTATGTTTGTATTGTTGTATTTTTAAGGCTTTTCCATATGCCAGTCACCCGCCATCCTTAGGAGTATACAGAGGATCAAAATCATGTCAGAAAGGCAGAAGTGGAATGGCTTTGCTGTGGGTTTTATCACAGAAATCCTGATTCTATTTCAACTACCAGGTACAGAGATAAAATAAACAAGGAGAAAAATGATAGATGATGGTGGAACAAACTATGATTCCCACATTTGGTTAAAAAAATCAAAAGCTCATTGATGACAGAGCACTTGTAATGCTATATCAGGGTCTGTTACACTGCTACGCTTTATATACCCAGGAGTCTAATCATCTGCAATATGTTATGTGTCCCTTTATTGTCCAATAATGTCGAGATCAAGCTATTAGCTATGGAAGGGGAGACCAGGAACACAAGCAGCGTAGAGGGCTGGGGGTATATTATTCACACAGTAACACTATGTGTCACTGAAATGACTTAATCTACCTGAGCTTCTCCCAAAAGGTATGAATTATGAAGGCATTTATGGGCACCCCATATATAGCTGTGTTTATTCTTAATTTATGGCTGACAGAAGCGAATGCAGGAAAGCCACTTTGAAACCTTTAAAAAAATCCAGGGCTTTATTGCACCACCGCAGCACTGCACAGTTACAGTAGGACCACAAACGACTCCCTGTGGACCTGCCTCCGCAGGCATCCTTACATTCTTAATTTCTGAGGCATAATTCTTTTCAGAAACACTCAGCCTCAGCGGAAGAACACGTTCATAAAAGTGATGAATTACCCTCATAAACATAGTTTTTTTTCTCATCAAAAGCAAAGAATTAAAACCCAGTTCAAGGATTCAAATATAGTGGAAACCTATGAAATGTGTCAGGATACGATGCTCAGCAGGACAAGAGGAAAACAGAGAAAACAAAATAATGTCATTGTGTAAAAGAGGAAAAGAAATGTAAGGAGGGTCTTATAGGATGAAAGTCAGCACATTTTACTTTTAAAAAGCTTTTTCCCTCACAAGTTCTTCGCTGACCATCTTCACTGTTGTCACATTATAATATAAACTATAAAAAAGTAAACAAATTTATCTTTGGTTAATTATTTCTTGTTATAATCTTATGCTGTTGAAAGCTTGTTTATTTCCCTGTATGTGGTGCTGCATCTGTGAGGAAAATGCATTTGTGGTCGCACCATGAAAAACATCCAAAATCTGCCAATGGTGAACAGCTTTTTCTGCTGTTGACTCTTGTTTTGATGTTTTTTTCAGATTGGATGATTTAGTAACAGTAACATGTGGAAGAACCGTACACAGCCTGGCACCTGCTCCTCATGCTGGTCACCAATTTGATCACACACTGCTGTGGGATAACATCCCACTCTTTAACCAACATTAGACGCAAGTCAGCCGATGTGGTTGTCTCGGTCGTTCTGGCATGAACAGCATTCCAAGCTGACTGGAAATGTTCGATGGGGTTGAAGTCAGGATTGCAGGCAGGCCAGTCTCTCTACTCCCAAATTCTGTAGATAAATCCCACTCTGTGTGGGTGAGTGTTGTCATTTTGGAGGATAGCTTTCGGCCCCAGACTGTGGAGATATGGGACTCCTACTGGATGTCATCTCGATATCTCTCTGTATCAAAGTTGCCTGCAATGATGACAATCCTTGTTTTCCAGTGAGTGAGATGCTGCCCACACTATAACACTGCCTCCATCAGAGGCTGTTATCCGTGTATCTGTTATTTTGCTGTTATCGATACAGCAATCCTTATGACATCCTCCACATCTTCTCTTGAACCTTTGACCCTATGATCCAGAATCTAGACTCATTTCCGAACATACAGTAAGGGTCACATGTTCGCTATCCAGTGCACATTTTGCCGAGACCAGCACAAACAGACGTGATCATGAAGACCAGTTGTGCCAGGTCTCCTTTGAGACTGGAGATTGGTCGGGATTGTCTGGGTAGAGAGCCACTGGCCAAATCATGATTTTGCGTTGAATGCAAATCAGCAGACGACTGCTTACTGTTCCTAAGTGTTGAAGAGTGAGGAAACAGTGTTCTCGTGGTGTTGTCTTCTTGGCACACCCACTTTGCCACCTGTCTCTGACATTCTCTCTTACCTGGCACTTCCCCTTCAGTTTGGAGATGGTACTAGGACTCACTGCAAATAATGATGCTACTCGGTTTTTTACCGGCTTGAATTTGTGGTCAGTTGGTATATACTTGTAGTGGGAAACCAACTGCAATCTCTATACTAATACCATGACACATCTGGCTATGCCTTTCTTAGTTTTCTCTCCCTCTGAGCATGACATTATTCGACATTAACCTCTTTTATTCTTTTTAGCAAGGAGCGAAATTTTACTAACATTTGAAATCATGAGTACAGGATAAGGATGAGAAGGAAAAAAGGATATGTCTTGGTTGTGCAGGTGAATCCATAGAGTCACATTAGTTTTTCTTGAACTCATTTTACCATATTATGCACTAAACTACCTTTGAGAGGCAATTACTCATTAGCTCGAAAAATCAGAACGTAACTCAGGATCATTTCCAGTTCAGTTTAACTACTGGATGTGCACAAAATTACAATATGCTAATGTAAAATGCATAAAATGTATAGTGACCAATATTGTTGGTTGTTGTCTAAGTATGTGTATTTGAATCACTTGAGTTGACTAGCTCATTAAAACACAATTGCGTTTGAGAATGTCCTACACATGACCTGAGATGACATAATAATTCACCTGCGATACCCTCTTGTTTTCCCACCATGATGAAAGTTGGATAAACGTTGACTTTTCCATTGTACATTACTTGATGCATTTGTCAAAGGGGCCTGGAAGCCAGTATTTGAGAGTGGACTCAAGATTTATGCATTTTATTGTAAACACAAGGGTAACAATGAGAAGCCCTGGGTGCATATGAGCACAAGACAGAGACTCACTGATGTGGGACACTGCAACACAGGGAGGGTGTAGGTAAATTTGGGGAAGTAGGAGCAAGTACCAGAAGGAGAGAGGAATAATGGACTTAATGGCTTACTTGCAGATGGATTTCATTTAAGCACCGGAGGAGGCAGCTGAGTGGCATCCGATCCAGTGATGATCCTAGAAAGAAGGTGGCAGGCGGTGAGTATTTATATACCAAGGATGAGTCTGTGGAGAGGTTTGGAGAATCTTGACCAATATGACCAGTGTTCAGGTAATTAACTGCAGGTGAGCAAAACAATGAGTTCACAAGAACTGTAGACACAAGGAAACCTGGTAAGTACAAAACAAGAGCAAAAACACAAGAAGTAATAAGTAGGGCTGGGCCATATCATACCGTTCACAGTAATACCGGTATAATGTTGGGCAACGGTAAGGAAAATGAAATATGGCGATAGAATATGGGTAAAACACGCATGTGCAGTGCCTTTGTTTTCATACGCACATAGCAGAAAAAGCAGCAACAGAGAATAAGAAGGGCGAAAGCGATCGTTGAATGAAACAGACGAACCAGAATTGGTTTGTAAAAATGCTGCAACTTCAGTGGTGTGGAACTGGTTTAGCTTTCGTCCCTCAGATACACAACAACGCACTATTTTTAGTAGAGTATGCTAGCGGGCCGTCGTTATTACCGTGTTTTTTGGAAAATATGGCACACTTAAAATCAATCCTTTGATTTTTCTGAAAATCGACAGTGCTCCTTATAATCCCGTGTGCCTTATGTATGAATTCTGGTTGTGTTTACTGACCTCGAAACGATTTTATGTGCTACACGGCGCTCGAATGTTAAATGTTTCAGTACGACTTTGCTAAGCTACGAAGCCGCACTGCTTGATGGATTGTTGGAGCATTACGGCTATCGTAGGCAGGAGCCTCGCGGAGTGATACGTACTGTGCTTCAACATAATATTACCGTATTGTGTGTGTATAACCTCTTTTTAAGTTTTGTGGATATTATACATGGTTATGCTGAGGATATGTCGGCCAGTTTCCACTGGAAATGCCTTTTGGTTAAACTGTCAGCAAGGAATTTGCATTTGCACTGTTACATTTTTATATAACTTTGATGCACATAAAAAACAGCTGCTTGTTTAAGTGAAAATACATTGATGGGGTTTTTTGCACTAATAAAGTTGTGGAGTTGTAAAGTATTTTGTCTAGTGTCAATTATATCGTCAGTTATATCGTTATCGCAAATTTTCAAATGTATATCGTGATAAATATTTTTGGTCATATCGCCCTGCTCTAAGCTGAACTGCATTTTATTTATGTTAGTTCTTTTTTAACTTGTAGTTCTAAATTGGAAGATTATTGTGATATTGAAATATAAAACTAAAATTATATTCTATTATTTTTTCATCGCTCAAAATAAGCGTCACACTTGCGGAAGCCGAAACGCCGTGCATTTATCGAGACTTTCAACCCCAGGTAGGCCAATTATGGATCTTCGGATCCACATTATGTCAGCAGCTATTCTCCACCGTGAACTATGTTAAAAACAAACACCGCTCACGCCTCACAGATGACAGCTTACAGTCCTGCGTAAAGATGAAGTGACTTCGTACAGCCCCAATTTGCAGATGCTGTGCGCAGAGGTTCAGGAGCAGAAGTCCCATTGTAAATATACCACGGCAGACCCGACAATGTTTCCATGAACATGCTTTTCAGCATCTCTTTATTGACGACTTTTCACACATGGTTGCTGTACGCATACAGCCGGCTGTAGCTTGACGCACCTGAGCGTCCGCCTCCCCTGCAGCGGTGCTGCAGACCACGCCCCGCCAGACACATTAACGTGGTAAAATACATATTTAGGCAGAATTTTGCAAACATCTATTTTTCATTTTTTAGCAGCATAGTGCTTTTTTTCCAATTATTTTTTAAAAGTCAGGTCAAGGCTCCAAAAGCCCAAAGGTGATATAAGGGTGGCGGCTCACAACAGTTTTTGTTTGCTGGATCATTGTAGTTCAGCTGGGTGTCTTTCCTTTTGTTATATTTCTTTAAGAGTTCAAAATGTGTTAATTACATAAATAAAATGTAATTTTCTCTATAGTACTTCATGGATTTCATAAGCAACACGCCTTAGTTGTTCACACAAAGCATAAAGGTAAAAAACAATATATACAGTGTTATTTTTTTTTTATTTTCAATGTCAAAAAGTATTTGCGGCTCCCAGGGTTTTCTTTTGCGTGGAAACCGGGTCCAAATGGCTCTTTGGGTCTTAAAGGTTGCTGACCCCTGTACTAGACGTTTACTCAGATCCTAACAGTACTGTCCAATCTCATGATTATGACAAAATTCTGATAAATTTAGGCTGACTTTAAGAAAATATGGGGGTTTAATTTAAAATGTCCTCATTCATAGCAACATAGTCAGTGTTGGGAAGGTTACTTTTAAAATGTATTCCATTACAGATTACAGAATACATGCCCCAAAATGTATGTTGTAACGTATTCTGTTACGTTACTCAATGAGAGTAACATATTCTGAATACTTTGGATTACTTAATATACTGTCATGCTTTTTACAACTACATGAATGTACTATTGCTGTGTGATTTATTACTATTACCGAAGGCTACTCGCCACCAAGCTAATATTGTTAGCCGGCGTTTGCTGAGGTTAGTTCATAGACCGCAGACTGTTAGACTTGATGGACAGCATTAACAACCTGCTAGCTGCAAATAATCATGTGCAGTTCTGAAAGCAATACCAACTAGATTTTTAAATCTTAATATAAAATGAGTAACAGTAGGGTGGACATTAGGTAAGGCTGCACTTTTTACAGTGATTCCATATAGAAAATTATTTCTGTATCAGTTATATGTTTTCTTTTTGTCTGCTTTCAGAACTGCACATGATTATTTGCAGCTAGCAGGTTGTAATGCAGCCTTCAGTAATAGTAATAACACAGCAATAGTACATTGAAGATACTTAAGTGGCACATAACCCAGATAACTACCACAACTAAAACAAGGTAGTTCCAGTAGACCAGAGGTTCCCTAAGTGTGGGGCCCGCAGAGCCATTGCAGGGGGGGCGCGGTATGAAAAGAAAAAAAAAAAGAACGCTTGGACACTGCTAGCATAATGGACAGGTTTTTGACGGGGTCCCACACAAACGCAAAGCAGGAGATGAAGCATCGCTGAATATGTTTCCAAACCAACTTCCTTCCAAGCCAAAGACTAGAAAATATGGTGAAGCATATCTTCCCTTTGGCTTCACCTGCACAAGTGCCAAGGTAGGTCTCCCCTGCAGAATTGGTTTTCCCTGTGAGCACGCGCTGGGCTCTCCAAATCACGGACAAACAGTATCCCACATTCTTGATTTTTAGTTCACAAACACTTCTTGTAATGTCTAACTACTCCTGACATTTTGGAGATGTTAGCTCTTTATACAGTAAAGTTACAGTGGGATACAAATAACATCAGGCTGATCCTGCCACGATTTGTTCCCCCGGTCCAAATCACGGACAAACAGTATCCCACACTTGTTTATGTTTTTGAACCCATTTTGCACAGAGAGACATTTTTTGAAAAACGTATTGATAGCAATGTTGAATATTATTACACAGGAAAAAACAACTACACGTAAAATAATTACACCGTGATGCCTCTGCCTTTCTAAATGGAGGGACAGTAACTGTGTGTGTATATGTAAGCGTGTAAAACCTGCAGATAGTCAGATTAACAGTATTTTGTCTCTATCTGCCATTCTGCAATTCATCTCATGTAAACAATAACGTGGCGCACAGCGTGACGTGAAAAAAGGCACATACCTTTGACGTTGCGTGACGAACTCTGTATTCCTCGTCCACATGGAAACGCAAAAACAGAGTTTTAAAAAATCTCCGTTTTCGGTGGTTCGAAACGCCGTTTACATGTGGACGAAAGGTCCAAACACATAGAAACAGCTGCGTTTTCAAAAATACCCGTGTAGGTGTGGACGTAGCGTAAAAGAGTTAGTAGTTTATTTCCTTACTACCTGTAATTTATTGCAGTTTACTTGTATTTGCTTAATTGTTTACTAAATGTTTGAGGTTTGAAATAAACCGTTTGAGGTTTGAAATTTTTCTTGTAAAACAAAGGGGGGCCTAGCAAAAAAAGTTTGTGAACCACTGCAGTAGGCTAACGTTAGCTTTTAAAAGGAACTTACTTCGAGATGTTTCTTTAGGTTGGAGTCTTTTGACGCTGAGAGCAGCTTGGCTGCTGGCAAACAGAGTTTGCATTGCACGGTCAGATTTCATCCCTTTCTTCTTTAAATGTCAAACGGTGTCGGAATTTCCAAATAAGAAATGCATTTCCTGCCCGTGCACTGCTGGCTCTGTTGTGCTGGCTCCGGGTCCATTGTGTAACTGATGCCAACACGTTACTGTAATCCGATTACTTTTTTCAAGTAACGAATAAAGTAAGGGATTACTATTTCAAAAAAGGTATTTAGATTACTGTTACTTTCCCGTGAGCACGCTGCGTTACTGCGTTACTAACACCGTGATTTTTTTGTGAGAGTGTCTCATGACAATGACGTAAGCGAGTGCGACATTCGTGGCAACAGCTGTGTGCAGATCAACAATGGATAATATATCGAGTGCGGAGAGAGTATGAGCGTGCAGCGTTTAAAGCGTGGAAGTACTGACCTTACTTTGAGTTTGATTCTGTAAAAAGTGACAAAAACATTGGCCTCCGCTGTTCACTGTGTAGGAAGAAAACTTCTTTTTACAGCGAAAAAAACCCCTAAACTTCCGAGCAAGCACCGAGTACGCTGCCACAGGAATGTGTAATTAACAGAGAAACTCCCGGATTCTTCCACTGACATGAGGGCTGCGCCACACCTGCACCAGGGCAAACCTCCGCCTGCCCCACCCCAGCTAAACAGGTGAAAATAGAGCAACAGGACCACTGAGTCTTTGATTGTATTTATTTTCTGCTGTGTTTTACTTGCATCTATTTGAAAGAGTGAGTGTAAACACAAACTATTTTATTTTATGTGCTGGAATGTGCAGAAAATAGGTTTAAATGTTAAACAAATTTCTTCCAGTCAGAGAATGTTGCATATAATTAAATGTCTGCTTGATGCATAAAGTTAAAAGATTAAAACTACATAGCCTAACATATGAAACAGGAAGTGACCGCCATGTTATCCATTTATTTCACCAAAGTAACTGTATTCTAATTATCACCTATTTAAGCGGTAACTGCAACAGAATACAGTTACTTATATTTTACATTCTAAATATGTAACTTCGGTACATGTACTCCGTTACTCCCCAACACTGAACATAGTGCATGTTGAAAATGTATACTGCTGGAGTAGAGTAGTACCATGCAATGCAATGGGTCATCTCTAAAGATCCATATCTGAACAGTTAGAAATGAGAAAAGATTAGGATGTTTTGACTAAAGCTGTTAGGAACATCAACCTAATTTATCAATCAATGTGTGCTTTTAGATTTCACCAAACATATATAATTTGTAGTTCATTTTCCTAGTGATTTGGTACAGACTTACGTTAACTAAACGGTGGGTTCTGAAGCTTTAACAATGTCAGTACAGATTTTGAAGAGCGAAATACTGTTTGAATATCAAAAAATGAAAATGTAGAAAGAAAACAAAATAGCTCGAACATCTTATGACACAGTACACCACCATCAAAGACTGACCCAGAGTCTCAAATGAAGAAGAAAAAGAAACAAAGGACCCAGGAAGGAAAAGAAGTCCCAGCATTTTATATTTTCTACCGACTGGCAGCATATGAAACATTGGGACACACAATATTTAACATGTAACCAGAAACAAGCATAAATGTGGGCCACTTTTTAAATTAATTACCTTGTAGAAGTCTATTAGGCATCTTGAGGTGACTGTCATAATGAATTGGTGCTATATAAACTGAACTTAAATTGAACTGAACTGATTTTTTGTGACTTGATTTGTTAAACGTTCTTTTTTCATTTCATCTTCATGCTGCCATTAAGTATTGATTGGTTAGGTTTACGAACTTGGCATCTACTTTGTTACGCCTCAGTGACACGTGCCTAGAGACCTGTTGGCAAATGCTGCACAACCTCCTGTCCCTCGGGAAAAATGTGTCTTCCTGGACTTCTACTTGTTGCTGGCTTTACCACATGAAACTGGTCGTGAAGCTGCACAAATACGCCCGTTTGCAGTTGCTTTGGTCAGTATAAGATTGCCAAAGTTGCCCATGGAAAAATGATCTGCAAACACTCACTAACGGCAGCGGGCAGACACCTCTTTGAAATCAATTTCACCAAGCGACTGCCAGCATTTATAAGATAATGAAAATGTAATTAGGTAATCAGTCAGAGCTTGTATGCCTTAGAAATATTTAAGTGGATGCTTCCAATATATATTCTTCCATTTCGAAATGACAACTATAAAAGGCTCAATTAGTACTTTGGTGATAATTTAAATAACTACTGAAGGTTGTGAAATAGAGCTTAGCAAATACATTTGTCATGGTGGCACATTTCTTACTGTATGTGACTGCTCACAACAGGTAGTGTATGCTCACTGCAGGTACTGTACATCACACAGTGATAAATTTTTCATTACCTGTGTTTCTCAGAAAAGAAGTAAAGTGACTGGTAGAGTATCTGTTCCTGTACCCAGGGGAACACTGTTTTGCTCTGCAATTCACTCACTTTCATAGATGACTTGGCTGAGTTCTCCTGGGGAATGGGAGCACAGAGACACCCTTTGGAGAAAATCCTTGCTTTTTCCCTGTGATTTAAGGGAGTTGTGTGAAGATCAAAGCCTTGGTCCCAGTCCCTGTAGTCTCCACTGTTTAGAAGGGGAAAGTCAGGGTGCTGGGAAATGGATGACCCCAGGGGGGAATCCGCCAAACAGCTGAACAAGGCTCTCCAAAACATACTGCAAGGTAAATGTACGTCAGTCGTCCTGACTTCTGTTATATTCTGCATCTGTAGGTGTGTTGTTGTACAAGCGAGTTGTGTCAGCTTCATCATATGATGTGTATGTGTTGATTCTATTGTGCACATGTGTGCTTGGGGCAAGGTATGGAAAGGTCAGTACAGGATAACAAGTATTAGGAAGTGTTGCTTTGTTTTTCACTTCATATAGAAGTTGATCATTAGTTGAAAACTGGAATTCATCAACCTCCAGCATGTCCCCTGTGAGGAAGCCTGTGAAGTTCATCTTAATGAAAACCCTCACCCCACCCAGCTCCACTGCCGTCATGCTGTACAGACACGGGGATAGAGAGTAGGAGGCACACATCATGCATGGAAGGAAATAATGCACTCTTGGTTATCGATTTTGTGTTGCTTAACAATTCCACGAGTAGCCCACAGTGCTGATCCCTCTTACCTTGATAGGTGTGTTAATACCATCTGCATGGTGGGTAACCCCTACCGCCTGTATGAAATACGCCCCCACCTCTGCGCTGCTCCTCACCTGCTCTCTCAGGGAGCACTGAGGGGGAGGACCATCCCTGCTAATTAATAATTCACCCCAGGCCAAACTTCCTCCCCAGTGGCTCCATGTGATTACAGCAAGCAGCCAGAAGTCAAGGTTAGTAGTAATGATAGAACAGCGCAACAACAATAACTAGCCCAGGATTGGCCTTCCCACTGGTGGATAGGAAGGAGTCAGAGATGAGCAAAGAATGAAGCCTTCACTGGAGTTTACAAAGAGGGGGGTTTAATGGTGTGAATGTGGAGTGGGTGGGAGGTGGGGGAAGGGGGAGTGGAGTTTAAAAGACCTGCATTAGGCCCTGTGCAGGAGTTTTTTGGATAGGCTGTCTTAGAAGTATGGTGTAAATTAATGCAGAGGTCTTGGAGAGTAAATATTGAATAAGTGCAGCTCAATGGAGTTGAAAATCAAAAGCATCTCCTCGGGAGCTGTTGGCCTCCGAAAATCGTGTGCTGGTTTGCTGACCTCTGCATTAGCATTATTTTAACAGGGAGGATGGGAGGTATGTTGGGAGAGTATAAGAGAAGGTTGTGGGGCGAGGCAGGGGGGGACATGCGGCGAACATTAAGAGAGAGAGGAGCAAAGTCTGCAAGGCCGGGGTCCTTCCACTCTGCCAGATCCTTGCCGCGCACTCACAATGAACATGAGGAGGGAAGAAGAAGAGGAGGGGTGTGAGGGTTACTAGCAGCCAGCAGCCATCAGGAGTGCCAAGGCCCGAGGCCCTGACTAGCAGACTCACTGAGTAAAGCCTTGACTCTGTGCAATAACACAGCCCACACTCTGGATGGGAGACCTGACCTAAGACAGATTTTTGGCAGAGTTCTAGTTTTACATGAGTAGAGCTTGGCCAAGTTTTAACCCTGGACACGTAGCTTTTTAACTTTGGATACCAGGCTGTTAAAGATCTCAAAGAGCATGTTGCTCCTGCTCATATTTCACAACATCTGTCATGATCGATTACAGAACAAGTGCTAAACCACGTATCCCATGTCCAGGAGGCAAGTTCTGCCTCAGAATGATCACAGTGATTTGTAGGTCTAAAGTTTTCAACTTTACCCTAGTATGATCACATTTGGTGCACAATAGAAGCAAAATTTAATTCAGAAATGGTTCTTTTGTTCGTAGTGTTTTTTTTTCCTAAGAGTAATTCTACACTATGCAAGTTGCAGTTCAGGGATCAGCGAGACGAGACTCTTACATACTTGCAGTGTACTTATACCACTGCCGATGTAGTGAAGTCACAAGGTAAAATGAGGCGGACCAATTATCCATTGGTGAAGAAAAAGAAAAAGTCAAATCAAAACTAACAGTCATATACTTACCTACAACCTTCTTATTTAATGTAATGTTCAAAAGCCATTATGCAAAAGCAGCCATGAACCCTCAAATAATCTGTATTGCTAAATGGTAAATGCAGAAAGGTTTGCATTGTGCTGCTTTGTGAAACTGTTTTTAGCCACAGTGGTAACCATTTGTTCTGCCTATCTGCGCTCTACATGGACATCTTCACCTCTGAATGAAAAATGAAGGTGGAGTGTTGGCAAAACGGTTAGACATATTACATTCAGACATTCTCACAGTTGTTAATCTGTAACAACTATAAGTGCTACTGAGCCTGCACCGTGTCAGCTTACCTGTTTTATTAGATCAGAAATAGTCAGATCTGCTGTCTGCTCTCCACCATGGTCAGCTTTCCTTGCTAATGATTAAAATGAGTTCTTAACAAGTTCTTGAAACTCCATCTTCTCTACATCACACATGTTGATCAAGGTGATTAGTAAGAGGAAATCCATCTGTTACGTTGATAAATCACTGAAGCTCATTTACTTGCTCATTCTAGCGTTGCTTTCACACAAAGCACAGATTGTAACTGATCTCAGAGCAGTGAAAGCAGAGCCAGCAGCAGCTTCCCTTACACGCTGAAAGATAAGACGCTTGTATGTGCAAATCACCAAAAAAAGTGTCTCAGCTTGCCCAGCCTTTTATTCTTAAAAAGACACAGACACACCAGTATAATGAAGAGAGCTACAGTTTCCTATGAGTACAAAACAAGTGCAGACTTCAGCGAAAACAGCCAACTGAGGCCCCAAGGATACAGTAATCTAAAGCAGCGGTCCCCAAACGTTTTTGCGCCACGGACCGGTTTAATGACAGACAATATTATCACGTACCGGCCTTTAAGGTGTCGCGGATAAATACAGCTTAATAAAATGATACGACCAAGACAAAAACTGTGGTATTTTGTAAATATAATAATAAACGTGAATTCACTGTGTAATTGTGTAACTTTATTTGCAGCGCCCTCCTGAAATGCACCAACAACATTGAGAGTAACATCCTCCTCTCTGCCGCTTAATGCTCTCTGGTCACTATGGTAATGCGTAAATATTTCTTTCAAAATAAGACACACAACTACAACACGGGAAGAGACCCAGGGAAACCGAGTTAATCATAAAAACCCTGAAAACCATAAATTTCACACCCGAGCCTCAACTCTCGCGGCCCGGTACCAAATGACTCACGGACTGGTACTGGTCCATGGAACGGGGGTTGGGGACCGCTGATGTAAAGGATGGATGCAAATAGGTAAGGGGGTCTATGATGGCGCTGTGTGACATGAAAAGAGAAAGATCGCTTTACTTTGGTATGTTAATGTATGTCTGTTTTTAGATTTTTCAATTCAATTCAATTTTATTTATACAGAACCAAATCACAACAACAGTCGCCTCAAGGTGCTTTATATTGTAAGGTAGACCCTACAATAATACATACAGAGAAAAACCCAACAATCATATGACCCCCTATGAGCAAGCACTTTGGTGACAGTGGGAAGGAAAAACTCCCTTTTAACAGGAAGAAACCTCTGGCAGAACCAGGCTCAGGGAGGGGCGGGGCCATCTGCTGTGACCGGTTGGGGAGAGAGAAGGAAGACAGATTTGGCAAGGCAAGCACTGTTTGCCTTGCTTGCCCTGACAGAATGCCACTGACTCACAGCAATATTACTAACTTGCTATATATATAGAAGGTTGTCATGTTCATCGTCCTATAACCTCCTTCCTATTCAAGTTAGGAAGTAGGAAGTTACAGTATATAGAATGCTTTCAACCCTATATTAAGTTAAAATGTATACTACTTTTTGAAATACACTTGTGCTGTTATCTGTACTTTTTGCCCACATACTATGTAGTCTAGTTGTGCACTTGTTTTAATTAATAATTTTATTTGACTTTTTGGTACAAAATACCTCTGGAGTGACAATGGCAGTGGGTTGCTCCCTCTCCGGCGCTCCAGGAGCCATTTGAACTTGTAGGCTATGTGTCCTATTAGTGGTCATGGGAAGCAGACACATCATCTGTCTTCACATCCTTTTTCCTAAAAGGGAAGAATGTCAAGCAAATCATTTCAATTATTGGAGTGCATGTGGATTTGCACTATACATGCAGAAGTACAGGGTAGCTATGAGTTTCATTAACATGGAGGGTGGTCTTTAACCAGTGCTGGTCGTTTAACTGGTGCTCAGTGGCAAGCATGTTTTAATCCACCAGTGAAGGGTAGTTCCTTTAAAACAGATGAAAGACAAGATATGCAAGAGTGTTTAAAATTTCATGTCAGATTTATAGACTTAGGCCTTTTCTTTCATGTATTAATAAGCCTACTGAACATCTGAGCTAAGAGATTATGGACTGAAATCAGCCTAAATATGAATAAGTCAGTTCGTGTTAATGTGATTTGGATCTCTGCTTTTCATCTTCCTAAGTGTCAGAGGAGAGAGAGTGGGAATCATTATAGGGATCGGGTGATGAGGCCCCTGCTATTTCAAACAAACCTCATCCCTGGCGTCTGCTATAAGGGCCTCAACATTAAGATGCATAAAGTTTGGAGGAATTTGTCGGTGTGTGTGTGTGTGTGTGTGTGTGTGTGTGTGTGTGTGTGTGTGTGTGTGATTCCTTGTTGATTATATTCTGTATGTCAAAATGGGATTCTAGTGGGAAGACTACTTACGAGGACAGGAGAGATCAAAACTGTGCTTGTTTTATTTACTGGGGGTGGAAACTTTTGGCTGAATTTCCACAGTTGTTTCCAGCATTTCTCTGAGCGCTGCCCAGTATTACCAGCTGTCTTGTGCTACTGGTAACTGGTAATAACTGCATAACTGGGATAGTAAGCCATGCCAGGAAGATAGCAGACGTTTTTAATTAAAAAAAAATTGAAGATAAAATGTGTTAAATTTGTTAAAATATGTGAAATCAGACTACATATTTTTTTGAATAGGGTTAAGAAGCTCCAAGCAGACTGTCATAGGTCATTCTACAGGTACATTTTTACAACCAATAAATACATTTTAAAATTCAGCACTTTTATCATGAAAAATCTTTGAATCCAAATGTAAAATCTATTAAATATAAAATAACTGGTCATGAAGCATGTATAAATGTATAAAGGCATAAAGATTAACAAGTGTCTTTGAAGCTGGGTTTAAGAAATAATTGTTTAATGTTCTTTAGAGAACATAATTAGTGCCATCTTGTGCCAGTAAATGTAAGTGAAGGAGAGTGTAAAGTGGAATTCTTTCTCCTGCGGACATGCTGATGAATGTTGTTTCCGATTGTGCTTCGGTAAGAAATTTAGTTATGTTTGTGGTGTGTTGTGCATGTAGCAACCACTAATCCTGTAAACTGTCTCCGGGGTGCTTGGGAAAAGAGGCTATTTTATTGCATGAAATAGCTTTGCCAGCTGTTTGTGCGGTTTGGTACACATGGGTTGGCAAGGAAAAGTGTCGGACTCCAGCTTCTCTGGTGCACCTGACTCAGGCAAGCTGTCACAGACACTGTCCTCATTCATAAGGTGCTCTACAAACCCAAATATTACGGCTAGCAAGTCGATTTTCCTGTTTCAGTTCATCTACCCTAACAACTAAGAACTACTTACTGCTTAACCCTTGCACACCCTTAGCGTTCCTTGCTCCACACAGTATCCTATTTGGTCATTTTGACCCGCCATGAGCCTCTTTCCAGTTCCCTCCATATTTTTTTTTTCTTTCTTGGCTCCATCTTGGTAGCCTGTTCTGTTCTTTGTCTTCTTTTTCTTTTTCCATCGCCAACTTTTGCACAACGGACTATTCCCCAAGACCAAAAGCTCCCTACCTACCGACAGTACAGCACAGCACACATTCTCCATATGTGTATTAAAAAGAATTGACCAAAAAAAGAAAACAAAAGAAAAAATTGACATTTTTCTGAGTCAAATCCAGAAGGCTTATAATTAAAAAACAAAAACAAAAGAACAAAAACAAAGAGATGAGCCCATCTCACCTGTTGTCCACACCTGGTGGGGATTCCAGCTGGCTGTATTTAAGACCAGCGGACACAACTAGTCTTTGCCAGATCGTCTGCTAACCCACGTTGCTGCTTGGCCTTCTTGTCCATATTGAATTTGAGTACTTGTTGTATCCTGTTCCGCTTCCCGTATGGAAAAGATATATATAAATCTTATGAAGTTTGTATCTGTCTTGTGTGAAACTTGTATGAAAAGCATACAAGAGTGAAAACAGATATAAGATCCCTTGAAAAATTATATAAATAAAACTTGTATCTTTTGGATACTTACTAAAACAATATATGAAAGTGGTCACTTTCATGAGTAAATCATATAAGCCTTATATGATTCACTATATGAAGTAGGCCACATCTGATGCAAGTCTTTTTCTATTTCTTTTCCATATGGGTTGGCTTATCGTGGCATCACCTCCCCGCTGCCGGAACCATTCCACAGCGAGTTAGATTGGTGTTTATTTTGTCTTTTTGACCTGTTTCCCCCTGCACCAATGGTGAGTTCCTTGAGGGGTTCAAAAAGAGCTTTGCTCACCCGGTGCTTGAAGGCAGCGCAGCGAAGAAGAAGCTGTTGAGTCTACCACAGTCAACAGAACCCAAGTTGTAAACTTTGTAACACTGTATATCCAACGTATAGTAGCAGGATGTAAGATGTAAGCTAAGAGGCACAACAAAGTGGCAGAACAGTATACTGGGACATCTGTGTCGCATATGGACTAGAATTCCCTAAGTCTCAACTGGGGACGCCATCTTTGATGGCTAATAACAACAGAGCTGAGATTGTGTGGGACTTTGATTTCCAGACAGGCAAGTAGCTGCTGGCTGACCAACCAACATAGTGTTGGCCGACAGGGATGCACATTCCTACTCCTTTTTCATAGAATGAAATTACTGTGTGTTTATGCAATGCAATTGTAAAACACTTGTGCCAGAATTGCTCCCACTCAACACATGGTCCCTCACCACCCAGATCCAATATGGAAAAACCCCACAAGAAACACCCCTGAGTGGAGGATGGTGATGATAACAGCATTCTTGGTGTTCACCTTATTTTTGTATCTAATTTGATTAGCTTCTAAAGTACCTTATCATGAATCATTTGTTAGTAACATATATAATGAGTCCTCGTTGCTGGAACTTGATCAGAGCCATATGGAGCGTGTATAAGAGCTCTATTATTAAAATATTACATTACTGGCTTGTTCAGTGATTCTGCAAATAATTGAAATGTGGATTCTGACTTCCAGGATTTTAAGGGATGATGGAAAGATTAATTTTGTTTTCGAAATAGTGAAGCTGGTGGGTGGCTGACTGTTTGGTAGTGTGTCTTATTGTCATACTGCCCCAACAGTGCCTGGAGCACCCCAGCCCAACCTTGGTTCACCCTATCTCTCCGATGCTCCCACCAGGTCCCACGGGGAGGCTTCAGCTGGTGTAAATCAGCAGATATGGAGCTTTCAGGGAACACAATGAGAACTGCAGAGCTCCTGTGGTTTTAAATAGAGGGAGTGCCCCCGGCTCAATTACTGTCTTATGGAAAGTGGAAGAACCGTAATTGAATGTGACACAAGCAAGCTGTGTGCACTTGGCTGTGGCA
The DNA here is from genome assembly GCF_036321145.2 of Pelmatolapia mariae. Classification (NCBI taxonomy): domain Eukaryota; kingdom Metazoa; phylum Chordata; class Actinopteri; order Cichliformes; family Cichlidae; genus Pelmatolapia; species Pelmatolapia mariae. Next base: position 6,602,005 of record NC_086237.1, on the reverse strand, counting down.
GCGCATCTCACAGTCAGAATGCAGCTCTGACAGCGATCTGTCGGATTGTGCACACACCAACAACATGGATGCACAACCAAATTGGTGGAGACATCATTAAAGTCACACAAAGCATTTTTATAGTGCGAAAACACACCTGTCTGATCAACCTAAGACCATAAGAAAAGCAGCAACAGAAAAGTGGGGCACCTTTGCAGGTTCACTATATCTTCCTAAATTAAACCATCTCAGTAATCATCCCTCAGAGCAAGAGATGAGTCCAAAAATGCCTGAAATCCCAACGCTAACTAACAACAGCATTCCATGTGTTAGTTACTGATCTCACCTGATAAGATTTGAGAGAAATTAAGTTCAAAACTGTATAAGAAACTGCAGAAATAGAAACAGTGTTTTAAGTGAACTATTTTCACCTTGTCATCCTTTTGTCCAACTTCAAAAATAAAGCTGCCAACCCTTAAAAATCTCTCACATGTTGATCTCAGCCTGGAAATTATCAAACATTTTCAAGTTTGCTACTATTACTAAGTTACCAATTAGTAGAGTAGCAAAATACCTCAGTAACAATGTGATAACCTGGTAGAAATAAGAAGGAAATGCCTCTGAGTTTGAATTTTCAAATTTTTATACAGAGTTTAAATTGTGATAACCTCATACTAAGGTAATATTGGCTGACGTTTTAGCATATTTGGATAGCATTACTATATTATAATGCGTGAATTAATCCTACCTTAGGTTCCCAGCATTCTGCTTTGCATAAACGCAGTCATGTAAATATTACGTTCAACGCTCCACAGTGATTCTAAACCTTGTGGAAAACCTTCCCAGAAAAGCTGAAGCTGTTATAGCTGCAGCGGGTGGGCTTACAACACATTAAACTCTATGGATTAAGAATGGGATTTCACTCAAGTCCATGTGTGAAGGCAGATGAATGAATACTTTGGGCAATGTAGTGTACATGACAACTTCAGTCCCATATCTATGTCTACACAGGATATGTCACAGTCAGCCACATCAGATATACAAAATAAACTTCATGTTCCTCCTGTTTAGCCAGCTCTCTTCTGATTGGCTGCTGATGACAAACAGAAGGCTTGAGCAGCAGGCCAATGAGGTGCATGTACCCACAGTCTGAGCTGTGTAACTGAGATAACCTTATTAAGAAATTATTCTCTTTTTGACATCATACAGAGGCAAGAATAGAATCCCACTGAGGTGACCCATCAGGTATTGTGATATGAAACAAAACCACAAGAACAAATGATTAGCCAATCAGCACCATCAGGTGCCATTATCAAGCTGTGCTCCAGGGCTAAGTAATGAGAGTAATAAGAACAGTGAAAGAATGCATAATAACACCAATAATGGCCTTACATATTGACATATTGTAATTTGTCAATATGTAATTTATTTTAAAACATTACCTCTGGGCAGATACATTGGTCTCTCCTCTAAAACCACTAAAGTTGGTTAGACTGTCAAGTGAAAGTGGAAAAAAGTCAAGTGAGTTCACTCCTGCCCGATATCAGGCAGTTTGTTTTTTGTGTCTTTTTGTTGTTATATCATTCAGGCCATATGCAAATATGCACATTTGCACTATTCGGTTTTGCACTTAGTTTGTATAGTTTCTTAAGACTTCTTGTAAATTGTCTTTTTCTTTTTATCTATTTCTTTTATTTTGTATGAAGAAATCAAAGTGAAGCAAAGTCAAATTCCTTGTTTGCTCACACAAACTTGACCAAATAAAGATGATTATGATTCTGATTGTTTGTCTTTGTTTATAACTACATTAAACTTTAGAGTCTTCGATCAACAGTTTTTTAATCCTTGCTCTATCCTTATAACTGTTTTGGGAAGAAAAACAAAAAGCTGTGGACCTAAAAATTAAAAACATTAAATTGTGAAAGGGAGTGAAAATAAGCCAAATACAAGTTCATTGCAACATAACGTGTAACGAATCATTTCCTGTGTCTTTCAGAAAATATTAAAAGGAACCTCTCCAATTAAAATCCTGCTTCCTTGCAACTCACACCGTTGTCAGCTGTTAGAGCTTCATGAAAATAAGTGCCAGGTATACAGATAGGTACACATACACGTGTTTAAAGCACATCTATGTGCTTTAAACACATGTATGGAATTAATCTTTTTACGCAAATTTCAATTCAGGTTTGGCTAAGGCAAACAGTTACGGTCAAGTCACTTGCAAGTCAATGTAATTTTGTCTGGAGTTATGGAAACATGACTCTGTGTGCGTGTGCGTGTGTGTGTGTGTGTGTGTGTGTGTGTGTGTGTGTGTGTGTGTGCCCACGTATGTGACTGCTCTCACTGCGGCAGGTGTCTGTCTGACAGGCGTGTGATGAGTTGAGCCCTGCATTGAGCCTGTCTAAGCCCAGTGACTGGGCTCCCTCTCTATCCCAATAAGCTGCCCTGGGTCTGCTGGGCTGATTCTGACTCCCCACCTCAACCCTGCACCTTTGACTGCACCAGTTACTAGAATACCAATGACTCAGTGTCCCTCATGTCTCTCCGCTCCCTGCCATGTATGCATATTTGATGCTCAGTCCCCTGATCTGAATTGCACTGGCATTTTAATAGTGCCCCCTGTAACCTGTAAAGAATATAGCTTTCCTTTAGAGTTTAACCAGTACTTAGAGCATTGACTGTGCAGAGCAGACTACCTGATCCCATGGGTTTACAAATAAATACATATATTACAGGCACATCTCACATGTTTTCTATGTATTTTAAGCTCTTTTATATTAAGACAATAAGTGGCTTGACTTGGTACACCATTCAGTTCACAATAGCATGCTAATACAGCACTTTTCCTCAGAGTTCTGTTCTGTCCTTGTGCGCTTTAGCTTCTGAGAAGCTAGCACAGAGCATGGCTTTGGCATTCTGACCCTCGAGGGATAATTAACAGTGACAGCTTTGTGAATGAAAACAGCCTCAGTAATGCACTCCTCTCCTGATGCATCAGCTTCTGGTTTGCTGCTTCTGAAAACTGCTTGGTTGTAACTGGAGAACTAGCTCTCTGAGCTATGACCCTCAAACATAAGCTGTCTTCAACTTATGCTGTCTGCGCAAGTCTGAGGTCTGTCAAGAAACGTGGTGAAATTATGGGTTCTCTCCATCCTGTAAATGCTTAATTGTTTCGAGATTGAGTTTAGAGATGTGCTGAACACTTTGGCTTATTGTTGGGTTTCTTTTAAATGTTTGTGGATAAGCTTTGCTGCACTGTCCTGCTGGGTGAGGCTGCTGTTGTGAGAGTTCAGTTGCCAAGGGAGCTGTGTATGTACATTTGCTTTTAATGTTTGTGGAAATATCTCCCTTTGTGTCTGTTAGAGTGGGTTAACTTACATTTTAGTTGGACCATTCTCAATAGCTGCTGGGACCTGATGGATTCTAGCTGTTATTATTTTTATTTCAAATCAAAATTCTCTTTTTCACATTTGTTCTTGTGCATTGCTGCTCAGTTCCTTACACTGATACAATGCAAAAAAATAAAACGGAAGAAATGTTATGGGTTATTAGTATATTTCATAATATGATCCTTTTTTCGTATATGAATAGTAATAATGAATAGTATCCAGTCTAGGAAAGATTTAGAACATAAAAACTTACCTGAGTTAGGCTGAGTAATTTCCAAGGCTTTTTTGTTGCATGTATCCGTTTGGAGTGGCTGTAGCTCAGGAGGTCTACTAACCAGGTTGGTGGTTCGATCTCTGGTTGCTCCAGTCTGCATGCCAAATATCTTAACCTCAAGTTGCAGCCAAATTCATTGTGGGGATGAATGTTTGTGATTGCACAATTAAAGCCCCCCACTTTGCAGTGTTAACCAACCAGTATTTAAGCCGGCACAAGTCTTTTCTAATTTGTCAGTGTTTGTCAGCCAGAACAGGGTGCTATGGTACATGGTCTAACAGACATAAGAGAACTTTAGTGTATCATTTTGTTTTAAGTGCTTTTTTAGACGCCTTCATGCAATTAAAACAATCAACAGACAGAATCATTAATGTTCTTGTGTATTGGTTTAATTCATTCTGTGTTCACAAAGTACACAGCCGTGTAAGATGGGATGCTTTGAAAGGAATACTATGTCAGTCACTGCTTTTCGATTCTTCCATATCAAACAGCTCGCAATTTCCAGTTCATTTTACCACTGTGTGAAACCTAAATGTCTGCGTAGTTTGTCAAAGTGATTTCATTGGTTGGAATTGCTTTTTAATTTAAAGCCAGTCTTATTGTAGTTGTTTTCCTCTGCATGAGAACACTGCTCAGCACAGCCCAGTAAATGTATCTACTAATAGAAAGTGAAGAGAAGAACAGAGAGAAAACACAAACAAGCTGCTGATTATGCATTCTCAATGTAATTGAAAAAGCAATGAATGCTAAAGTAAAGAGCCACTGCACTGGAAATAAATTCAATTATCAAGCAGATTTTCACAATATTTATTCATATTTCTTTTTTAATAAGAAAATTATAAATGGGAAAATAATGAGCTATAGGCTGAACAACAAGTTAGTCGAATAGCCACTGCACACCAACACACAGTACATAAAACCAGACATATGACACACAACAGCCTTTCTGCACAGTTAGTAGACATCTATAAGCAGGTTCTTAGTTAAACTTTCAAAAGTATTTTTTCTCTAAAGAAAAACCACACATTTCTGTCTGCCATCCCTTAAAATGGAGTGTAGTAATAAAACTTTGTAGTCCCAGTATACATCACAATACCTGATGGGTCACCTCAGTGGGATTCTATTCTTGCCTCTGTATTAAGCCAAATATTTCAACATTATATACAAGATACTGTTAATGTTTCAACATGCAGTTCATATATTTAGCTGTTACTATAAGTAGAGGATTTAATATAACGGCTACATTTATCTGTTTCCTATCTATATTTACATTTCCAGAAATTCTTTCTTTAAACTTGACAAGAGATTAGTATCATACCATCTTTCTCCAGTATAAAATGATGCTCTGCCAGCATTGTCACCACTAAGCATCCTGTAAGTCAAGTGTTTAGGCAGTCTTCTATACAGGACATAGTTAACCCCCACCTCTTTGTGCACCCACAGCACCCTTTGGTTTTGTGGTATGCGTGCACTGCAAAGCATATCTGTTGGCGTGGTCTAACAATAAGAAAATGCTGCATTCACAACAATGTGAACAATAGTGGGGAACAGTGAGGCTGTGAAATGTTTATTCAGCACATTAAAGAGTAATGAGTAGCCTCCTCCAATGACTGAGACCACATAACTAACATGCTCACAGTTTAAAGGCGGCTCTCTCCCAGGTTTAATGGGTTACTTGGGTAAAGATAAACAACACCATAATGAGCTAAGATCCATATTTTCCTCATTTTCTGTTGATAAGCAAAAATGGTTCTGGTAAGCAAAATTAGCCCGTTGCATCTTTAGGCAAAAAGATGTGCACACATAGACAGCAGAGCGCAGCGATCGCACACACACACACACCTTACTCTGAAGTGCTTTTCTTGAAGCGTACAATTAGCACTTTACAGAACTCATTTGCACTGTAACTCACACACAGGTTTGTCATTCCTTCCGAGTCTCCAAATTCACTTTGTCCCTGTTGTTCTTCCAGTGTTAAGTAGAGAAGGGATGACGATGCCTGGATGGCTCATATCCTTAAACGCACATCTGGCTGTGCTCTCATAGTCGGTTGTTTTCACTGCTTCATCAAAAAAACAAGGATTACAACTTTGTCGGCAAAAGACAAGCTTGCAGTGTCATCATATTTACTGCCATGCGAGTGGAGTTTTTGTTCATGCAATCTACATTTTGCTTAGGCAGCAAAAAAGCAGCCTCCTCTCCTGGACAGCGGGTACACTGAGAGAATGGGAGGTGAAATCCCTCGCCTATTAAAAGTGAACATGGAGTGGAATGTGAGGGATAGGACATTGTGGCATCCGTTCAGTGCTCGTTTTTCAGTGTATTTTTTGTGACAAGCTGGGTATTAGTTAAGATAGCTCCCTATTATGCCATGTGCTAGGGATAAATTTGTCTAGATTACATAATTGGGCTCCCCCATGCGCGGTAGTGGCTGAAGCTTTACCTGCATGAAGTGGATGATTAGTTTGGCGCAGCACAGGGACAGTAGGCATCTCGACTCACAGCCAGAGCCTCACTGAAGAGGATCCGACCTGGAATCAGTAGCAGCAGGAGAAAAGGCCTTGAGCTAATAGATCATCACTGGAGCCACTTCAGATGCTCAACCAATTTACCATATTAAGTCTCTTAGTCACATCCATTTCCCTGTAATTCATTCACTGCTAAAGCCCAGATGCTGTTTGGAAATTAAGGTTAATCATCTCCTTATTCATCAAAGCCAAGAGGGCAATTACTGCATGGAGTGCAGGGAGTGGCTCTTGCTGGAGAGCCACAGCTTAGTTTTTGTCATCACACACTGCCGACGTTGTGATTACATCATAATAAAGTGCAATTAGTTAATGAATGGGAGCGTATGCTGCTAATGACAAGCTGCGATCTGCTGCTTCTTTGCTGTCGTGCATTCACACACTTCTCTGCACCGGCGACACTCGCTCCTTGAGCTGTCTGTGCGTACGTGGCCTGCGTGGGGGCTCCTCCATATAATACAAGTTAAAAGAAAATCAGCAGCTAATATGTAGTGGCACCAAAAATATCATTTAAACAAATGTAAATTATTGCAATGAATGGTTAAATGATTATCCCAATTACTTACCAATAAACAGCAGATTTACCCACCAGCTGATTTCATTCTCCAAGTCAGTGGTTTTCAAGCCAAAAGTCGAAAGTTGCATGTACGCCATCTAACATGTGATTAGCTTTTCTTTTAATTGCATTGTTTTGAATGCCCATTTGTAGCAAACGGTTGACACCTGCAATCTTTTAATGAATAGGCCTGCCACTACACTGTCGCCTTATCAGGGACACAGTGAAAGAAGTGTACGTAGCTCAGGAGGTAGAGCAGGTCATCTGCTAATTAGAAGGGTGGTGGTTTGATTCTACATGCCAAATATCCTTGGGCAAGATACCAACCCCAAGTTGTTCTCCGATGCATCCATCAGAGTATGAACATGTGTGAATGGCAGATAGAAAGCACAGACAGAAAAACCATAGCATAGCAAAAAGTGCTTGTGTGAATGGGCGAATGAGGCAAGTTGTGTAAAGTGCTGTGATTAATCAAATAGAGTAGAAAAGCACCTTACAAGAACCACCTTAAAATAAACAGTCATGCTGTCTCTGGTCCAGTTCTGATTTCAAACCAAATTACAGTCTTTCTGTGAAAACTTTGACCCTTATATGAGGTTAAAAGTGGACTAAGAGCAGTGCTGATGAATTTTAGAATCTCTTTGTATTGGTTTGAGCCTCTTTCCACACGTTTATTCAAACCTAATAACACTGCTTTCCCGGCATGATATGACAATATTCCAAAGAGATTCTTGTGATAGTCACAAGAGTCTGAATGTCTCTGCTTTTGCATACCACATAAACAACTCCAAGAAAGTCCATGGGTCCACATTCCTCAGTCTTAGGCTTCAAGTGTCAAAGCGAAAGGATGGAGTTCTACTTCTATTTTGTCTTTTTTCCCTTTTATTTTCTGATTTAATTTGCAGAGTTATCTTCAAAACCAATATACCTACATTCTGTAGTCAGTATAGTGGTATATAGTTATATTCATACTTCTACATGTTCATGTGTGAAGGTAATCCTGCCAACTCTGTACAAACCAGAAAACATTTGTGCTGCGTATGTTTTACAGTAGTTCTTCATCGAATTATCTCAATAAAACTGTTTGCTGATTTAATATTATATATCAACAAATTAAATCAAAACTATCCCTGTAGACAGACCCTTTAATTTATTCTCCAACTCTTTCAATATACTGTGCATGATTTAATGAATTCAAAGTTTTAAAAATCAACAAAAAAATCAGGGTTTTTTTTACAGGATGAATTCTTTAATTAATGCTTATCCAAACTTCAACTTCTTTGCTGTCATTGTCAAGCCAGTGAGCATTCAAGCTGAGACTGGTGTGCATATTCACACAAAGAGGTTGCTGTGGTCACTGGGACATGCTGGACAGGCGTTACTTTAACTAGACTGCTCTAATCAGTGTCGATGGAGTGTGAGGAGGGATGCTAATCTGGGTCATTGCATATGTAAATGCACAGCTGGGATCTTCTCAGTGCCAAAACACATCAGCCAGGGTGTCTGAGTGTCACCCAACATTAGCTCCAATGTACTGAATGGGCAGCAGTTATAAACACACCCCACAGTGGGCTATGTTTTGATGGACGTAGTGGTGGGTATTAGTGCGATCACATGTGGTGTCAAACTTCCTGTCTGTCTCAGTGGACTATATTCTAAACAGAAATGCTATTGACATTACATTTTTCATTTAGCACTAGAGCCTATTTGGGTATGAAAAGTGGGATTTAACCAACAACAAAACAACAACAAATGTTCCAGCTTGTGTCCAAAATGTACAAATACAATGGAGCTTACAACTTGTCAATGAGAAAAAAAGAGTCAGGTTTCAAATCCACTGATTTATGAAGGTAATGTTAGAGTATTGGAGATTTTTTAAAATAAAATTTAAAGGTAAAAATTAGTATCCTCTTGCAGTCTAAAGCTCTTTTAGTCCTCAGTAAGACTAGAAAAGAGCTATATTAATGTCAGTCCATTCCATCCACTTTATATAGAATGATCCTCTTTATAATGTTATCACTTGCCAACATAAATTGTGTTGAAACAAGAAACATCATATTCTTACATTTAGATCTTTTCACGCGTTGCTGTCAGTCTTTAAAATCTCTTTAGTTCCTGTCTAGTCTGAGGTGTCAGTTCCTCTTGTCTACTCTCCTTTGTCCAACAGATGTGCCCTACGGCATTTGGAGTTCATTTGCTTTGGTCTCAATCAGCTGATGAGTTGAACTTTGAGGATTTTCCCTTTGTCCGAATTCTTTTAAGAATAAAAAGAAAAAATTCCTTAAACGAAACACGTGAAAACATCTGAGTTCCTTATTGGTCAGATGTGTCTGGAGTGCACTCATATGCTGCCTGATACAGTTTTCCCTCGCTATGATCAAATCAATGCTACGGTGTTTGTAACAGGCATGTGCGCTTCTGGAGGATGTACACACAATCTCATTCAACCACTTTTCATAATTTAAACATTATCATGTAGAATAAAGTTGGGGACAAAAAACAATGAAATGACACATACAGAACTGTAAACAGTAATATATAAAGGGGAAACATGTTTTTTTACTGTAGATTCCTCTTCCTGGTGGTTGTATTCTGCTAAGGTGGTTCTGTCATAGAACCAGTTTAACAGCTATGGAAACTTATATAATAGAAACACGCTTTGCTGCAACGTGGTGACCATAGAAAGTAAATGATACGGTAACTTCAAGCAGCTACAGGTGAAACAGGACACAGTGAGTGGGACCTGTGATAAACCTTTAAATGAGAGACTGAAGAGTGTCTGAAGAAACTACCAATGAAAGTGAAAAATACAGCTGATTGACATAACTGGATAGTAAATGCATTACAGGGTCACTTAGGCAACCAGAGCCATGTCAACAATCAGCTATCCGTCAGCTTCAAAGCACAGTGCAATGAGTGAAATGCTTCCAGTGTGTAAGAGACGTGTGTAAGCGATCTTTACATTTGAGCACATGTCATGTGGTCATGTCCAGGACATTGAGTTTTGTCAGCTACTATTTGTGTACTGCAGACAGATGTGCTGCCACGCCAGAAGCATGGATGTAAAATGAAGCTATACAAGATGAGTGCCATTATCAACAAGCTGAACAACCACCTACTGATGGCAAACTGTACTTGCAAGGCTGGGTTATGAGTACTAATTCTTCTTCACTGTAAATTTGCTTTTGCTACTTTCTACTATCTGTATGTAAAAACGTTATAAATAACATTTAAGTTATACATTACTAACTCTACAGTCACAGCATGACATTATTCAGGACTATAATGTAACCTGTATGCCTTTCATGAACTGCTTACTGTATAATATTATTTAGACTGCTTACAATATTAAATGCTTGCTCTTATGAAGGCTAATCATTATAGGTTAGGGTCATAGGGCCATGCAGCTGCACTGCTTTTAAAAGTTGATGGGAAGGACACAACGAGAACTTCAGGGACCAACATGTGGTTAAGCCAGCAGAGTCGGATGAAGAATGATCAGAAGCAAATTATTCCAGCCTGTTTTTTAAACTTCTGGCCTGATTCCATGCTGCTCAGTGTCCATCTCTCCTTTTAAACCTGTCACTCTGAGGGTAAACACAAGCTTCAACCTTACGAAAGAAGGTACCTTTGTTTATTTTGTCCCAAAAATTGTGAAGACGTTCCGTTGTCTGCCAATGTGCAACTGTGATTATCACCAGTTAATGTGGGCACATTTCCTTAATCAGGGGCAGGTATTAAACAGGGGGCAGAGAGAAAAGGATGCAGGTAAACTCTAGGTTCTGTCAAGCTGATGAGTGGTGGGAAAAACGTTGGTTCATGATTTATGTTACAGAAACACAGAGGTATGACACCAGGCATTTTTTTTATTTTAAACAGTTTCATTGTTGTCTGAAGATAATATTAATACATGGGTTATAGATGCATGGATTTGCATGAGCTGGAGGTGGCAACTTTTCCTTTTTTGACAAGGCCTTTAATCATGTCAAACCACATGATACACTGGCAACCAGAGGTGACTGTTCAGTGAAAATGACAAACCTGTGGATGAACACAGAAAGTAGAAAATGGAAACAAATCTAACTAAACGTTAAAACACATATTGTTGTTACTGAAAACATGCAGGCAGGGGTTCAGAGTTTAGCTATGATATGTTGACACAGCATGTACAGCTGTTGCAGGGATCGGGGGAGCGACTCTTCAGCTCAACACAATCTATCGAACCTGTCATTGTGTCGTCTTGGCGTGAATGATAGTGGAAAAAACTGCAAGCGCTAGCTGTCCTTCATTGCAGCCTCTTCTTGTGGTTGAAGTGCTGCTATTAGCGAGTACTTGAGCGGCACAGGGCTCTGTTACCCTATAAAAGGGAGAAGACCCTTTTATACCTAAGCAGCACTAATTACCTCAAGTGTTTTACCCAGCCAGGACTCTTCCATAGTGTTGGCTGTCTTAATAGTATCTCTTCCTGCTTTAGCTTTACCGTAACTCACTAAGCAGTGCAGAACATAGCAGATTAGATAAGCTAATTAGGTTTTAATGCAGAACCATTACCAGTTTCTTTATACTGAATGCCTAATAAATGACTAAACTTTATTTACATTTGGCTAATTTCCCTCTTCAAGATTATTTTGTGCTGTCCGTCTGGGTGGCTTTCAGCTTGGGTATTATTTTTAGATTCATCTTTTGAAACATGAATGTCCCTCCTCTAATGGCCAGTCCTTGTGTTTCAGGATGATCCCAGGAACTTATAAGAGATCCATGTCTATACACCAAGTGGTGCTGAAGTTTTATCCTTTTCACCAAAACTTTGATGGAGCAAACACTACCCGACTCTTAAGGAACAAATAAACTATGTACACCAAGTAAAAGCCAAACGTGTCCATATTGTTTCTTTCATTAAATATATATCCTGTACTTAATGACACTGTGATATCAACAAGACGCTGGAGAATACATCGGAAAATATGAGTATAGTTAACAAGCGAACTGCTATGTCCTATCTTTAACCCTCATAGTCACCTGTGATATTTCTCTACTCGGCCCCACAGTTTGCTTCCTTCCCATCTCATGCTCAGCTGACTTAGCTGAATGTGTGTTTGGTGTCAAGTCTGATTCTATCCAGTTGATGTTGGCGTGAGGGTGGTGGGGGTAGGTGACAAGGGAGTTGGGCAGAATGATGATCAGAGCCTCTGGTGCCCTTTTCTTCTGATCACACATTACTGTGCAACAGACTTGTGTCAGAACAGCAGCAGCAGCAGCATCAAGATGTGCACAAAGGCCAGCATCAATCAAGAGGGTTATTCATCAGTCTGGGGTTGTAACTCCCCACACCTTCTTCTGTTCCTCCTACCTGTTTGTCTGACAGTTGGCTGTACAGGCTTGCCAGAGCTGAAGAGCTGCCAACCGCACTGCAACTGAGATGAATGGAGATTCTCAGTGGTTTTATAACCGTTTTTACGACATCTTCTTATACATAGGTATTAATAAAAGAAAAGCACAACATTCAAAGAAGTGGCAGGGCAACTATAATTTTTAGACAATCTGTAGATGGTTACCCAGGTGTACGCACCATTGTCTCATCCTCTCTTTTTTAAAACTTGAGTAGAATCAGTACACATCATTTGAAAGCATAAGGCTTTAATACCATTACCGATCAGCAATAATAGTACCTTATATTGCAATATGTTATTATGAATAGCAAATTGGTAGCTTTCTCTGGTAGTTTTATATTTATATGTTTAAATCACATATTTATGTCCACATTTTAAAACAAATGAAATTGCCGATGTTCATTCATTGTTTAATAAAGACTAAATCCAAACAGAAGACATTCAAATGTTTACACTTTATATTCGTAATCTTCAAGCTAAAAATAGCCAGAGGACCAAACAAAACAAAGACTTTAGTATTTCAATTTGCACTTGATGTAAAATGAACCATGTTTATACACAGAGCTGCGTCACACACTGCAGTGACAGCGTGTGATTTGACACACAGCCCAGAGGAGATGTTGTCTGCTCTGCTTCAGAATGACTGACAGTGAGCCTCTGCATCCCCTCAGAGTGCCTGACACTTTAAATTACAGCTGAACATGAAATAAAAAACCCTGTTGATTAAAAGTATAAAGGTAAAACTGTGTGTTTTTCATTTTACACAGTCGTTGATCATTTTAAATAACAAAAATAAAACTGGAGTAGAAAATAATAATGATTATAAAACTGATATGATATTGACTGATAACGTCATAAACGCCTGTTCAGTCTTTTAAAAATTATACTGTTGGAGTTGCCAGTAGGATTCTGATGAATGTCTATTTAATCCTTAAAGCAAATGTCTTTCATTTTTAGCTCCACCTCTGGTATCCACAGTATCACAGACATTCTGATGAGATGAAATGATGTCCTGTTGTCTGTACTGATTCACATTTCACTGTATCGTTATCTCCACTAAGACTGTCTGATTCCAGCAGGTTTGTATTAACGTCTGCGCTCAGCACTGGGTTGAGCCTTCATTCTTTTGTCAGAGAATTAATGCACAGTGCAATTCACCTGCAGGCAAGGTCACTGTCAGAAAACAGAGCCTTTTGTGTTAGTGTATTGCCAGCAGAGGAAAGCTTTCTCTATGAATTATTACATTATTATGAAATGAAGGACACTATGGCTGGAGATGTTTTGCTGCAGGTGTTACTCCAATTATTGAACATCCTGGTGAATATCTACCTGCATGCAGATTGAGACAATTCATTTTATACAGAATTTTTTTTTCTAGAATGATATTGAGGACCCCCCCCCTCCACACACACACACACACACACACACACATACACACACACACACACACACATACACGCACACACACACACACATACACGCACACATACACACACACACACACACGCACACACACACACACACATACACGCACACACACGCACACACACACACATAAACGCACACACACACATAAACGCACACACACATGCACACACACACACACACACACACACATACACGCACACATAAACACATACACGCACACACACACACACACATACACGCACACATACACACACACACGCACACACACACACACACACACATACACGCACACACACACATAAACGCACACACACATGCACACACACACACATACACGCACACACATAAACGCACACACACACATAAACGCACACACACATGCACACACACACACACACACACACACACATACACGCACACATAAACACATACACGCACACACACACACACACATACACGCACACATACACACACACACGCACACACACACACATACACACACACACGCACACACACACACACACACACATACACGCACACACACACACACACACATGCACGCCCACACACACACATACACGCACACACACACACACATACACGCACACACACACACACACACATGCACGCCCACACACACACATACACGCACACACACATACACGCACACACACACATCAGGGTCTGTGGTGATTTTTATTAATATTTATTACCAAAAACAACAGAAACAGTATGGTGGTGACCCCCCTCCCCCCCCCAAAAAAATTAAAAATTAAAAATTCAATGGTGTTGATGATGATGGACATGACCAAGATGATATTATTTTAGTAGACTCTCTTTTGGCAGCAGAAACAGGGATTCTACACTTGAGCTAGTTTGTCCAGCCTTTGATTTCCCAGCATGATGCGACAATGTTGAGGTCAGGCGACAACAGACAAAAGCACAGAATAGTCAGTTGTCTTTTACCCTCTTTGGTTTTTATAAGAAGTTCTTAAAATGTTTGAAGTTTGTTTTGAGCTCACCTGCTGCAATATAAATCCATCTGCACAAAGATGCTAAATGGTTCTTAAATAGCACTTTTCTATTCTACATGAGCACTCAAAGTGCTTTATGCAACTTCATTCACAAAACCTTTTACTACGCTTTTTCTACGTCAGTGAGCTGTTGTTTAAGATAAGATAAGATAGGTCTTTATTGTCACTGTTACAAGAACTATGAAAGACAGTTTGGCATCTCTCCATTACCAGTATGGAGATTTTTACATTAAAATTACTTTAGAATAAAAGATAAAAGATGCACAGACATATAGCTATTAGCTGCATTTAATACACTTTTTGTTTATGTCCACGTAAACAAGAATTCATCAGTCATCTGGAATGTGTTTTGTTCATGACTTAATTTATATTTACATACACTCAAATTAAAAAAAGACAGTCAGTCCTTCATTAATATTTGCCTCAGTACATTAGAAAAATAACTGTGAAAGTCAGTGAACACTTGGATAAACCCCTTCCCAAGTATTAGCGTTTAGTGTAGCGGAGTTGCTAATCTTACTCCAACCCAAGTGCTCGTCATGTCTTCGCCTCCTGGAAAGTTGATTAGAACATTCACCGTCATCGAGCACGATTACCAGCTTGGCCTCTTTTGACAGAACGTTTGCTCATTGTTGCAGTTTTGAGTTCTTTATTTCTTATCTTTTAAACACCATCAGTCTAACCATGGTCTGACTAAAAACGTCCCTCTGTGTTCATAAGAATCTCACATAGTGGTGAAGTCATGTTTGCAACTGGCAGGATGTTGCTTGAAAAAGTCACTAATGAGTTGCTCAAAATCCACCTGCCATCTGAGTGTTAAATGGAACAACTCGAGAAAATCGGACCTTGTATACAAAGGAGTTAACAAAATAACTCCACTGCTCCTCTAATTCTACTGCCTGTCTGGGTCCAAGTACAGGTAAAGATACCCAAATATCTCAGTTTAGGCCACTGCATGTCCATGACAGCATATCCCATTTTCTGCCACATATCAGTGCGTTGCTGAATGAATATATTTTACATGTTTATAGTGCAGGTCCAGTTCTTTCTCTGTTGTATGAAGAAAATGTGAAACTTCAAAACAGACTATGAATGTGAAAAGAAGAAGGAGAAAAGTAAGAGTTAAACACAGAGACATAAAAAATTAAAACCTGAGTAATAAAAGAACAAGTGTGAGAAGATGGTGAAGTAAAAAAATGAAGAGTCTGATTTTAGATACAGAAGAGAGAAAGAAGCAGAAACTGAGCTGAAAAAATAGAAAAAAGGAGAGGCTGGGGATGTAGGTGAGGGCAATGTGATATGTAGGGAGAGATAAGAAGACAGCAAGAGTGAGCGAGAGAGAGCCCCAGCTGTTGTCAGTGTCGTAGTGGTGACGGCCTCCTCCTGCCTCTGCTGCTCTGTAATAACTTGTCAGATCGATGGCTCCCCACACAGCAGGGGCTTTTTTCTGTCACACAAATGAAATGTGTGACATTTCTGCCACTTTCACAGTTCAGCGCTGCTACACTCCTACACTTCTGCAAAGCCATTCCCGTTTACTGGGACGTACGCCACCTGAAGGACACGCTTGGCAACTATAAGGCTCGAGGACAACAACAGGCGGTCGTCCGATCTTATTTCACTCTGAAAACAGACTGAGCAGAAGAGTTTATAGTGCAATGCATAAAATAAATGTGTCACACACAGTTGTCATTTTAATCTACAGAATATTTTTATTCACATAATTACAAAATATGCCACATCCATTCTGCTAATAATTTCTTTGCTTGTTTCACCCAAGGATGGTCACTTTTTGTTGCAAATGTATTTTCCTTTATGTAATCTCAGAGGCGTCCTGTACAAAATGTAAGGAATTTAGTTTAACTGTTATTTTTTTCTGATTTTTGAAATTTCCTCCTCACATAGCGACGCCTTTGATCAAGGAATAAAATCACCAATCGGTACTTACAGTCGAGTTTGTGAACCCTCTATTCATAGAAACAAGACAGAGTCGGTAACCTTCTAGCAGACAGCTATGCAAACGTGTCGTTCACTAATTTGAGTCCCTGAATTGGACCCTCTACCATGTTGGTGCTTACTGGACCATTTTAATGGGATCATCAGACAACTGGTATACTTGTTTCCCCAAGACAAGGCACCAACACTACTTTTTTCAAATACATCCTTGTTATAACAATAAACATCCCTTCACAGCATTAGCTGATGGTTAAAATGACCCAATTAAAAGCAAAGCTGGTTGGTTTCACATTAAATTACATTAACTGACATGTACAGAATTTCTTTCTCAGTAGGTTCGTATCGGTGTTGTCTATCTACACAATAGGTATCAAAAGATGATTACAAACACGATTACAGGAACAAACATTGCCTGACAAACCCCTTGTAGCAGTTTTGTGTTTAATTAATCATACGTGATCCTTTATGCTATCAGAATGTGTCATTTTTCTTCCTCTAAATTATTCTCCCAACTCTTGGCAATCACAGGTCAAAGTAAAGATTTTTTTTCCCACCAAAAAGGAGTTCGACTCCAAAACATCACTCAGAGGGTTCATTTTGAAGACACTTGGTGCGCTTTGCTTCTTCCCTTGGTGTGTTTCCCTCTGTTGTCCCTCTCAGTTCTCATTTTGAACATCCTTAATCCCTTTACCTTCCTCCTCCCCTGTACCTCAGTCCCTCCTACCAGAGATGCAAGAGGATGTGAAATGAGGATGAGGAGTGGGGGCAACACATGCTTAACGATGTGCTTCTTCAGAGCCATTATTTCAAAGCAAAGGCATTTAAATATAACATGTAGTATCAGTATTTTGTTACTGTTACTGTTGTTTTATATCTGTAAGATGAACAAAGCAGAACCATGAACTTTTTAAGGATTTACTTTTCTTTAAAATCAGTGTGGCAGAGCGTAACAAACAATGAGAAGCAGAAAACTTGACTGTGAAGTTGGTTACCTTAGATAAATGATGCAATTTCTTAATGAGGTATTTATTGCTTTCTATCAGATCAAAACAAAACAACAATAAAAACAGACTTTAAACAATCACAAAGTGACAATGTAAGGAATCTTATGCATCCAAAAAAAAACACCTTAACGATGACTTTGAATACTCAGACATCTAAATAACGCTGAGATAAGCTTCAAAATGCAAAGGTCAAATCCCATCTACTTTTGATATCTGTAAACTGTAAACAAATATCGGTAAACAAACAGATTCAGATCCAACATTTGTAGAGCTATTTCATTTTGTTTATTCCAGCTCATCCCTTTAAGTTCCTGCTAAAAAGATTTCCATAAAGGATATAGCTATGCATCCTGTTTTATACCTCAAACGTGTCGACACAAATTTCAGGAAATGAGACATCCATGCAGATACGTTTCTCTGGCAAGAGAACAGGGGAAAGAGGAGAAAATGAGAAAAGTCTTTAGTACATTTAACTATGAATAACGTCTAAAATGTCTGAAAAGTGTTTCTTTGTTTTTACATAAGTGTGCACGGGAGCTGCATTTGCATTGAGTGCACTTGACGGTTACCATATGCCAGTAAGGTTCTGAACACTCTGGAGATGGTGTTGAAGGGCAGATAGAAAAGGGAAAAGAAACAGGTTTGGGTGGAGAGGAAAGTGGTGCACGAGGTACTAGGGTGAAAACGCAGTTGCAAGAGGAAGTGGTGGGGGGTTAAGGGTGAGGGCCTTTTGCTGCATCTCTGTGCAGCAACAGTCAAAGACGATTTTCCTTGCCTCCCACTGTACTACTGAGATGGAGGAAGCAGCAGTGTGATCCATGAACCTGCATGAAAATCAATGCAGGCAGCCCAAACATGAAATCAATGGTTAGGCAGAAGTGGGAGCTAGTAAGAAAGGGGAGGAGGAGGAAGGGAGAGAGGAGTTAAGGGAAGGAGGTGGGGCGAAAGAGTTCACTGAAGTCTGCTGGAGTGGGACGATCTCCTCCTGAGCTGGGCCGCGCGGGGGAGTTGAGGTCGGGCCAATGTGGGAGGGGAAACAAAGGGGTGAAGTTAGTTAATGTAGTAACGGAGCAGTGCTGCAGAGAGTTTCTGCAATACAAGGCGTAAAGATGTTTATCAGCAGAGGGTTTTGGAATAAAGCTACTGTTAGTAATGTTCAATTTAATGGTAAAAAAAATTCATATTCAGCAGTTCATCTGGAAGCTTAAATTCTGAATATCATGTGATCCTATAACCCTCTTAAAGCTAAAATTTCTTTGATTTGAACACTACTGTTTGATAGAAACGCTAACCTGGCTGCTATTGCTTCTGTAGTATGGATTAAGCCCAGCATAGACTGATTGCCAATCCATCATATGTGTCTTTGATATCAGCTGCACACATCAGAAACAAAAGATTCAGAACAGTTGGCCCCTGTGGTGGGTAGCTGGTTCAATCCAGAACTGCCATACAGCAGGTGAGCAGTGCAGCAGAGCAGCAACCTCACCATACTGCAGCTGACATGCACACTAAAGCTTTGACCACACTGCATTTAATTCATTCTAGTGAGCTCACTATAATAATAATAATAATAAAACATGGTGTATTGGTATAAAACAATTATTTACATTTAAAAGAATATCCCTAAACTTATTAGAAGTTTAGTTTGAGTCCAGGCTATCACAAAAATGTGATCAATATGAGCTGTTATACTGCTCGGCATAAACGTTTGTAAACTGTGTGATTTTCTTAATTCCCTTGAGTTGCATTTATATGCCACCAGATAGATGTGTGGTGTTTCCCTGTGGTCTGCAGGTCCAGGGCCAGCATGATGGCTCTACAACAGGCATAACTAAAGTTATTCTGCTGGTCTGCAAAGAGATAACCACAAAGCATAAACACTTTGTACAATTAGCACACAGCAGCTACAAGCATGGTAACAACAACAACCTGAGCTGTTTATCAGACACTAGCTGAGAAAAATGAGCTGCTTACCAAAGACATCCTGTCACATCCTGCTCTCTGTCCACTCCACAGACTGTCTGTTCAAAGAACCTGAAATAGTATCTGAATGAACTGTTACAGTGGAGCCTGAAACCACAGTGAGTGGAGCTCTGCAGCCAGACGTGCACAGCTGTTCACTGAGTAAAGCACTGGCAGCAACACATTTTATATTTGTTCACATTATATAAGGTTAATGTCTTGATGCATGCTCAATCATCCAGGTAAGTAAATCTCCAAAAAGTTGATTCTGTTCATGTGGACATAGTGTTTTCAGTGGGAGAAACGTTTCGTCACTCATCCAAGTGACTTCTTCAGTCTCAGCTGACTGCAGGTTTCCCCAATCTTATAAACAGTACATTTGCACAATGACTGAAACCAGCCCACTGAAGGAACAATGGGCTGGGAGGTCAGTTCCTTAATCTTAATTATGCAAATTCTCATGACCATTGTCCCCAATGTTTATAAGAAACTTTTCTCCCACAAAATGCTATGTCCAGATGAACAGAATCAACTTTTGGAGATATATAAGGTTAAGTTTACTCAACTGAGTAAGAAACAATTTGACCTGTTTCTTAGGAATGATGCATGTTTCTTTTTAAGACTATTTACTTTTTAAATCATAGAAGCAACCGAGTAATGATACAGAGGCTTCAGAACTTGCCTTAGAATCACTTGGATTTCAAATATTTCTTCAAAACGATATACAACTATATTATCACTGAACCTGAAGTGTCCATCAAAGTGACCAATCACATCAGGACCCCATCCTTCTTTGGGCTCTGCCTCCAAAATATCAAAAGTGAGTTAGACGGTGGAGAGCTACCCACGAGTGTGAAGCAGCAGCAGACTCTTTGTGCACGCGGCTGCTGAGAGCTATGTGTGTGATTGTTGAATTTATGCTTGTTTAACTTGTATTTTTGCTTTTGTTATGACATGAATATCATTCTAAATAAAAATGTCTAAATGTCGATACCTTAAGAATAAAACTGGTTTACATATACACTTAAGGATATGGATGAGGCTTACTGTAGAGTTATAGGTATATTTGTTTTGACAGATACGTTTCCTGACCTGGGGATATGTAGTTGTCTTTATTACCACCACTAAATTCAGTCACTGAGCTGGATCTCATTGCTATGCCAGTGCTGTTGGTGTCATCTGATTTTTAGACTGTTGGAAAACTTTGTGTTTTTTGGACTGCTCCTTTTATGGGCTACCACAGCAGATGATCTTCATACTTCACCCTGTCACACACCCTCTGCATGTCCTCCTTCACTACATTCAAGAACCTCAGATTAGGTCTTCCTCTGCTCCTCCTGCCCGGCAGCTCCATATCCACCATCTCAACCTTGCCTCTCTAACTTTGTCTCTGAACGACTCAGCCTTCTGCTTTTGTTAGTGCCACCATCTCCAAACCATATATTATAGCATCATCTAAGCTTTCCTTTCATTGTTGCTCTTTACTCCTTCTCTGACAAATCACCCCTGATGCTCATCTCCACCTAATTCACCCTCCTTGCACTGTTCTTCATTTCTCTTGTGCTGTTGGGTGGTGGACTCCAGGTATTTAAATGCATCTGCCTTCACTCCCTCTGCTCCTTGCTGCTTCTCCTCCTGTCTCCCTTTCATTCACACACATGTATTCTGTCTTGTTTCTACTGACTTTCATTCCTCTTCTACTCAGTGCATGACCCCATCTCTGCAGGTTCTCTTCCACCTGCTCCCTGCTCTCACTACAGATCACAGTGTCATCTGCTCTCCTGGATGACATCATTGACCAATCTGTAAATCACCATCAGCAAGAAGGGGCTCAGAGCTGATCCAATCATCCCACCCCCACCTTAAAATATGTACACCTCACCAACTGTCTCACTGTCGTCATACATGTCATGTACCAGCCTCACATTCTTCTGTTCCACTCCTGACTTCCTCATGCAGTACCACAGCTCCTCTTTTGCTTTCTCTAGATCCACAAAGACATGGTGTAGCTCCCTTTGACCTCTGTTATACTTCTCCATCAAGACTCTCAAAACAGACAGTGACTCGCTGTTTTTTGGCATGAAACACTTACCACTTACCTTTGTTCTTTAAAACCAGTACTAGTACACTTCTTCTCTATTCCTTTCACTCTCCAAAACTGTGTAAAACAAACTGGTCAAGGTATGTTATCTGGACCACATGCCTGTTCACTCTTCATCTTCTTCAAAGCTGCCCTCACGTCATCCCTAATACCTTAAATCCTCTACACTACCGAATTCAGTAACTGTCCCTCCTCTCTCACTTTCTATATTTATCAGCTCCTCCAAGTCCTTCTTCCATCTTCTCAACACACCCTCTTCACTTGTTAACACATTTCCACCTCTATCCTTAACCACCATAACCTGCTGCACATCCTTTCCAGCTGAGGTCTCTTTGATACACCAAACACAGTTTCCAATAGCACTAGAGCTGTACTTTCATAGTCTAGTGGCCCCTTTCTACCACCCAGAAATTGTCTCAGCTCCTGTGCAACATTCTTCCTTTTCAAACTCCACCATTTAATCATTGCCTCTGTTTTCACTCATTTCCTCTTTCTGCAAAGCCATCAATCCAGACAGGCACTGGGAGAACAAGCAACTCCACACAGAAACACTGGTAACCACTGTATCACTGTGCTGTCACTTTGCCATGTGCACATTGTAGATCCAAAAGTGTACATTGTAACTATGCAGCCTGTGGATCCAACTTGTAACCCTAACTCGTGCCTCAGGACTCCATTATCTTGTCTGAATATGATGATCACTTCTGGCTCCAAAGAGCCAACATGCTAGCCAATGTTAGCATGTCCAACCAGACTGTAATGGCCACATTAATGGAAAATGTACCAGGTTTAATTGACTGAAATTATCCTTTAAATTACTTTTCCAAAGTCCATGCTAAAACGACTGACAAACGCTTGTGACCACTGTGGCAAATGAAAACTATTAAATTATCTCAAAGCTTCAAACTTGCTAACATAATGCTAGCAATGCATTTAATGCACATTCACTTTATACAAAAGTCATGCAGATCAATGTATCACTCTTTGAGCAACTTTACAAATGGTAATCTGTAATATGATTGAAAATGACCTGCTTAAGTCAAAAGTTAATAAGATTTACTAGTTTTACCTTTTCATGAAAGTATTATCAAAAACTTGATAGTGAAGTTTATTTTTGACATTTTCAGACATTTCTTGTAATACTCTGTTAACCCTCTAAGGGCCTAACATTTATAGGTGGTAAACCTGCAAGTGTTTCGTACAGTAAAACAGTAAAATGTGGATTTTTAAACATTAGGTCTCTCGTTCCTAAGTTAGTAAATGAATTAATAATTGACTGCCCTACAGAGACCTACATCACATGATCCACTGAGTGTTTCTTCTTCACTCACCTTTTTTACTCACTATGTGTTTCATAACTCTGCATTTAATCATTAGTGATTATTAATCTCTGGCTCTCTTCCACAACATGTCTTTGTCCTGTCACACAACCAGTCATGGCAGATGGCCCCGCCCCTCCCTGAGCCCGGATTTGCTGGAGGTTTCTTCTTGTTAAAAGGGAGTTTTTCCTTCCCACTGTTGCCAACATGCTTGCTCATATGAGGGTTATGTGATTGCTGGTGTTTCTCTGTAATATTGTATGCTCTTTACCTTACAGAATAAAGTGCCTTGAGGCAACTGTTGTTGTGATTTTGCGCTATATAGAGATTTGAATTGAATTATTACTTCTATAGATGAAAAATATTATATAATATACAATAAAATCTTTAGTGTTAGCTGACAGTGAAAAGTGGTTGAATTTCATTTAGGAAAAGAAGCAATGAACCCTATGAAAACACCTCATTACACACAAAAACTGTAGGAAAATTGTGGAAAATTGTACAAAAAGTAAAATTATCCTTTAAATTACTTTTTACAAATTCCATGCTAAAACACTATTCACAGTTTGACTGACAAACCTCGTGGCCACTGTGGCAAATTAGACTATTAAATGATCTCAAAACCTGCCTGTCAGGGAGGAAAAACATGGCTATTGTTCTCGGCTTTTCACACAGCAGTGCAATGGCTCATCAGTCTTGTGTTTAAAGTCAGCGTCACTCTCTCTGCCTTACTGTAAGTAAGTTTGTAAATAGCTGACTTTATCCTTTTATAGTTACAGGCTCTCTTCCACCTGCTCCCAGTAGCTGCGGTTCTGGCAGTGAGTTGACCCAAGTGGTCAGACAGCAAGCAGGTGATTGATTACTTATAGAAGTCCATGTGGTTGAAAGGCCTCTGGAGCTGTGTGGCATTTCAGGAAGCGCCAAGCTCGCAGGTCAAGGGTCTCTGGGCTGTTCCTAAGGGCTCCCATGGGAAGCGGCTGCATCATGGCAGAGCTGAACACCCGTACTCAGGGTCTCGTTAAAGCCATCGACTACCCAGCGATAATGGGACCAGTCAGGCTCAGACACCTGGGTACAGGGCTGTCACCGACGCTCCCTCGGCCTCAATCAGAATGACTGACATGCCATGTTATGAGGAGCTGCTCAACATGTTGATACAAGGAAACAGCTTGTACGCTATCATTCACACCACGGGCAGAGTGGAGAAACTGCCACAAGCCACCCTTTAAATCGTCGCTAGGAATACGCTTGTCTCCTGTGCTGCTCCGTGCTGCAGCTTCTTCAGTGTGTCTCCTGCATTAAAATCATCTCACCCTCACTTTCTTTGATAGTGCTCAAAATCCAGCATTTACAGTTCAGTCCAGTATTGTTTTCCTTTGCTGTTGTGTGTAGCTTCCTGAGAAGTGGGCAGCTGGTTGGTATTCAGCGCAGCTCCTCTGCCCACTGTGTCTGGAGCGTGCAGCAGTCAGGGCATCCTCCAGGTCAGAGCAGGGGTAAGGGGGTTTGCCAGAAGCGTTGCCCCCAGCAGACTGAGCCCTCACTGGGCACGGCTCTCTGATCTGCTCCCCTCCTCCCCTTCTTCATGCCTGAGACAATACCAGACTATTGAAATCTCTGAAATACACAGTCTAGCCTGCTTTCCTACTTTCACTTTTATATCTGGCTTTTGATTTTGTTTTCGGCTTGAATTTCCACAGACTTCAAGTGTGCTACTCTTCGCCTGTTTTGCTTCACTGTTTCAAGAAAGAGAAGAAAAGTGGGTGCTGGGTAAAGGGGAGTGAGAGGAGAGTAGACGCCTGAGGTTGTGTCCTTCAGGGTGATGGAGGACAGTGTCTGAGCTTTGATCATGGTCAAGCCATGTCCATCTGGATGCCCTGATGCCAGGGGCAGTTTGCCAGCCTACTTAGTACTTGGGATGTCAAATCTTCCACTGGGGACATGTCAGCCAAACTTGAAACATGCACTCGATTGGGGTAATGTACCCTTCAACTCTTTTGGTCCGTGCATATCTGACCCCTTTACCGAGAATTAAATAATCTGGAGCTCTCCATAAAGGACATTCTGTAATGATGCCATAACGATTACAGTGTGAATCAGGCCTGGTAGCTCATCTCTACTCATGCCCAAATGAAGGTCTTTATTAGGAGAGGCAGGGTCCTCCTTTGCATACAGCTCCATGGTGCCACAGAGTAAAAGGGCAGCACGGAGGAGTCAGTATGCCCTTTACTACCAGAAAATGAGAGGCCTAATGAAGGCCACAAGCAGCACTACTATATATAGCCATAATGAGCACAGTCACTATTGTGACCGGGTGTGGAGTGAAGAAAACAAGAATTCCAGTTTGTTTGTGTTTTCTCTGCTCACAAGCTCCATCCTTTATTGTAGGGATAATTGTTCCTTAGAGAAGGTATCATTTTTTATCACGACTGCTGGTGGGAGCATAATATGGCAACATGGTGACAGAGATGCTAAAGTCAGGCTAGCAATGCATCTAATGCACATTCACTTCATACAAAAATCATGCAAATCATTTTAACCTGGTTTTTCTGGAGGTTTCTTCTTGTTAAAAGGGAGTTTTTAAATTTAATTTAAGATCTGAGTGCGTCTTAGTTTTAAACTAGTGGGTAATTTTTTTCCCTCATTTAGTCGACTAAGAAATGAGTTCCTAGAGTTTTCAAAATGGGAGGCAGAGCCTTCAGTTATCATCTCCCCTACTATGGAACAAGCTCCCAGTTTGGATTCAGGAAACACTCTGCTTTTAAGATTAGACTTAAAACTTTCATTTTTGACAGGTTAGGTCTGGATCAGGTGACCCTGAACCATCTCTTGGTTATTCTGCAATAAGCTTAGGCTGCTAGAAGACTTCCCACAATGCACTGAGCATTTCTTCTTCACTCGTTTCATTTTGATTCTAATATGTTATAACATATTGATTTTATTAGACAGTTCACTGTCAAAGGGAGTTTTTTCACAAAGTGGATTTCTTGCTT
This sequence comes from Pelmatolapia mariae, assembly GCF_036321145.2. NCBI lineage: Eukaryota > Metazoa > Chordata > Actinopteri > Cichliformes > Cichlidae > Pelmatolapia > Pelmatolapia mariae. The sequence goes on along the minus strand of NC_086237.1, from coordinate 6,576,098 downwards.
TGTTAGCTACCTGGTAGAGCTTTCTATTGTGATCAGTTTAGAGGCAGAAAATACTGATATATATTTGATAATTAATGCTTTCATTTACTTAATTAAGCACCAAAGTACATTTGAATTTGTCCATGTCTCATGCAGTATTTCAACTGTCCAAAACAATCTGTGATGTGATTCATTTACGGCTTTTCTTTGATGTTTTATTTCATCACGTAGCTCTGTTACGTACTGAAAAACAATATGTTACATAAGTGCATGCTATTGTGGATTACATGTTGACTGTTCCTAAACACATGCACACGTATTGTTATGCTGAACATCTATGCCAGCTTGCTCATTCTTGTGGTAGTCACACACAAAGCACATACACACAGCTGGAACGTGCGTGCACATTATCATGCAGGGTGGTGTCTCTGGCCTACTGCATTATGCATGGCGCTCAGGGGAGCCAGGCCAGTGGAGTGTGAGAGGGAGGCCCAGGAGCGAGCAATGCTGTTGGACACATGTCAGCGCAGTCACACCACCTCTCTGCGGACCTCAAACATACACATACACAGCTACGCAAGGTACATAGTCACACACAATGCTCAGTAGCCTGACAAATCTGAACAAGCACTCACTCACCCATGGCCTGTCAGACAAAAGTCAATGTTATCCGTTCCATGTCTTGATTTCACATCTTGTGAATCAGTTACACTAATGCAACACAACTCAACCACTCAGCCAGGCGACAAGCTGACAGATAGTTTTTCATCAGAGAACCTGCACTGCATGCTGTCCAGCGTTGTGCAGTTGCTTAATGCCATTTGTGTTAATTATGTGGAACATTCACATGCTGTCGAGCCTCATTACACTACAGGTGCTAATTGGCCTCTAAAGGTGGAAGGGAGCTGGTTAAACTCCCAGCAAAAATGAATAATTCTTTTGATGTTGAGCAGCATTCTGGCTGTTGTGCAAAAGTCAATAAGAGCAACTCGCATGAGCTTATCACAGACATGTGAGTATATGTACAGATCAGCACATCCACATGAGGAAAAAGCTCTATGAAGATTTGTGCATGTGTGCTTGTCACACACTAGTTGTGCTGATGGACGCTGGTGAGATGCAGACAAAGAGCATGCCGGCCCTGTATATTTTGTTAACATGTTTTTTTTACACTGCCTTGAAACCCATGGCTGCTCTCTGGCTGGCTAATGCTAACTTAGGTAAAGCTGGCCTTCCCTGAGCCATACCGTCCACTATGCTTATTAAGGGTTTAGCCTGCAGGTCTGCCCGCTGTGCCTCCAACCCTGTGGACCATGGATGGATCCTACTGTCAACAGCCTAAGGTGAGAGTTGGTCAATGAATGTGAAGCAATCAGGCAGTGTCACAAGGACATTAGTTACTGCAGATTGTAATGTGATTGGCCACATTTTCTCTAAAGGTGAGTTCAATTTCTCTGGCCACACCCAAACCTGTTGGATCAAGAAATCATTTAAATAGGATCTAAGCAGGTTCAAATATTTTAAAAAGCAACGTATCATGTTACTATCTAAAGTCACAGCTGAGAAACAACATCGCTGATGTATTTCAGTCTGGAAAAGTTTACAAAGCCATTTCTAAGACTCCACTGTTAGAGCCATAATCTACAAATGGAGAAAGCTTGGAATTGTAGTGAACTTTTCCAGGAGTGACCAGCCTACCAAAAATTCCAGGAACAACTTAATGGCTCATCCTGGAGGTACCAAAAGAGCCAAAACATCTACTGTAAAGAACTGCGGGCCTCACTTGTCTCACTTAACCTCCTAGGACCTGGCGTCCACATATGTGGACATCACATTTTGGGTTATTTAGACTAAAATACTCGATTTTGCTCTACATGGGCCTGATATCCACTTACGAGGGCATTATACTGCTACTGTTCTATCAAAATTTTAAACGAATATCCTCATATGTGGCTCTTATTTTTCTTAAAAACAAAAATAAGGTTGAAAAAAAAAATCTGGTAATTCTTTGTTTTTACATTCATCGGGCCCCAATATGCCCAAATATCAAAGAGAAATTAAAAATGCATGTCGTGGGAGAGTTCGGGTCTTAGGAGGTTAAGGCCAGCATTTAGGATTCATCATTGCGAACGAGACTGGACAAAACTGGCATCCATGAGAGAAATCCAAGGCAAAAACCAGTGTGCTGACCAAAAAGAACGAAAAAGCTATTTTCATTTTTGATTAAAAAATATCCATCTTGAGACTTTTCAGAAAATAATCAGTGGACTAATGAGGCAAAAGCCAACCTTTTTGGAAGACCTCAAACTAACACAGCATTTCATAAAAAGAACATCAGCATGAGGGTCTGAGCCTGCTTTGCTGCTCTTGGGACCTGGATGACTTGCCATAACTGATAGAACCATCAATGCTGTTCTCTACCAAAAAATTCTGGAGAACAACCAGCCACCAGTTCACATCACACTTGGATTATGCAGAAGGATGAAGATAAAAACCAGTAAGTCCACCTGTGAATGGCTCAAGAAAACCAAAATGAAGGTTTTGGAGTGGCATAATCAAAATCCGAACTTCAAACCGATTACTTTGGTATGACCTTGAACATGCTGTTCATTTCAGAAAACTTTCCAATGTGGCTAAATGAAAACAAATTTTGTAAAGAAGTGTAGGACAAAATTCTCATTGTCAGCTATTGCAAAAGATTAATTACATTTCTTGCAGCCAAGAAAAGCACAACTAGTAGGTTTAAGGGGCAAAGACTTTTGGGTAGGTTTAGATACTTAGGCGCTTTATATTTTAAGGTGAAGACCCTACATTAATACAAAGAAAACACGTAAAACCACAACAATCACAACCTCCTGTGAGTAAGTGCTTTGGTGAAAGTGGAAAGGAAAATTGGTCCATGAACCATTATGGCTACTCCCCTGAAGGCGCGCCAAGCCTGAAGGCAGATGTCTGGCAGCACTTTGGATTCAAGAAATGTGAAGACAGCGAAGAGCTTGACAAAACCAAAGCCATATGTAATATGCACAAAATGGAGGTAAGACACTGTGGAAATCTTCCAGATATGCTAGCAAAAATAATAATGTATATTAAAGTTGTCTAATTTGTCTATTTCAATTTTACGGACTCCTGTATTTTGGCCTATGACCTATAACTGTTAACTGGCAGTCCCAACTGGACCACTGTGCAAGTACAGGCAGGAAATTTAACAGTTTCTCTCGTCCACCAACCAAAACAAATCTGCCCTTGGTGTCAAAAATTTTAAGGGAATTTGACCATAAGTGACATTTATGGTGTTGTTACCCTGTCAGGACTTACCTCCATGTCAGACATGTGTAGTTGCCCTCCTTTAGCATGAAAACTGGCGGTGTGGTCAAGTTGGGTACTATAGGAAACTAAAGCTCAGGACAGAACAGTTATCAGGCATGTGCTGCATATGCAAAGCTAGCATACATTTAAATTATTCTTGATCCTCTGGGTGTAATTGTACATTATACTTGGGTTTATAAAAGTTAAACACAAGGGGTTACATTTTTCTTTCTTTTATTTTTACTTTTTCTCTCTTTTGCAGCACCACATCCTGCATATGCCCCTGCTAGTTGTATTCTTCTTTTTAGTAATTGGTTATTTTTAGGGGGAAAAACTCAGTCATGTGGACCAGTGTTTGTTATTACATAACTGTTACGGTCCTGGCCGGCTGTATATTTTGTGGTGTTCTATGTCTTTAAGAATCTTCCTGATTGGAGAGCTGGCGGCGGCTGATTGGTCCCCTCATCATGTGGCTGTTGTTAAAAGATCCTTCATCAGCAGTTGTGGGCGGCAGCGACTGACAGCAGCAGCAGACCTGACCGTGGCTTCCAAACCTTGTGTTATTCGTGTGTGGTTCCTCAGATTTACTGAGCTTCGTATGTAGTGTGTAAATTAGTCTTCACTTGTAAATAGACACTGAAACAGAAGGGGTGAGCTGCCTTATTATTTTCTTGCACTGTTTTCTCCTGGTTATTTCAGTTATGGAGTTAGGTGTAGCGTGTCTTTTGTTTCACATAGGGTTTTAGATAGCACCTCCTCTCCTGACTTAGCTTGTTTTGTTTGTTATTTTGTCCTTTGTTCACCCCGGAGTTCAGTTTTCAGTCTAGACACAAATAAACCACCGTTCACTTCAAAGATTGGCTTCTGGGTATGGTTTTGGGGACCAGGGCGGGATCACTTTCTTTTTTACCCTTATGCTACGTTCCTGTACCCCTAGACTGGGGTGTTCATTTTGGACATGTCAAATCTGCCATACCCTTTGTTAAACACAAATATTGGTTTTGGCTATTTTCCCCTATAAAATTGCTGAATGGTAAAATGTTCCATCGATGAGTAATGCCAAAAGTTTTGTCCACCTCTGCTAGACTCCATTGTCTGATTTGATGTTTCTTAGTACTTCATCTCTTGGGATCAGTTCCTTTCTCAGCCATTTTATGTCTGGGTTTGCGTCTTTTTTCCTGCAGGGTGTTGCTTCTTCCCATTTGGTGAATCTGTCCACCATCACAAGGAGATATACATAGTCTTTGTTGTCCTTTGGTCAGCTCCTCATGTCTGTAGAATCCATTTTGATGTCCTTAAAAGGGGCATCCAATGTTTGAAACTCCCCTTTTGAACTCTGCTACAGCTGCTTTGGGTTGTGTTAATTGCAGGTGTTGCATTCCCTCACATAGCTTTCCACCATCTCCCATGTGAGGGTCCACTATTCTCTGTTGCTCCTTTCTTCATCCATTCATTGATCTCATTGGCTCCTGCCTCTTTTTGCATTGTTTTAATGTGATCTTCTGACCTGGAAGGCTGTGTAAAGATGCCCCTGAGACAATCCAGCACATAACAGCAGGGTACAAGATGCTACCAGGCAGGGCATATATGGAAGGACATAATCAAGTGGCTGGCATAGTGTACAGAAACATCTGTGCTGAATGGCCTGTAAGTCCCAGGGTCAAAATGGGAGACATCCCAAAGCGTGGTGGAGAATGACTGAGCTAAGATCCTGTGGGACCTCCACATACAGACGGACAAAATGGTGATGGCTAACCAACCGGACATAGTAGGGATAGACAAGCAGAAGAAGATGGCCGTAATGATAGATGAAGTGATTCCGATTGACAGCAACATCAAGAAGAAGGAACACAAGAAGCTGGAGAAGTACCAAGGGCTCAGAGACAAGCTCGAGAAGATGTAGCGGGTGAAGGTAACAGTGGTCTCAGTAGTAATCAGAGCACCAAGTGCTCTGATTACTACTGAGACCAAGTTAGGTGAGTAGCTCCAGCAGATCCCAGGAACAACATCAGAGATCTCTGTCCAGAAGAGCGCAGTCCTAGGAACAGCTAAGATACTGTACAGGACCCTCAAGCTCCCTTGCCTCTGGTAGAGGACCCGAGGTTAAAGGATAAAGACAGCCTGCAGGGGTGAGAGGGGAATTTTTTGTGTACTCATTTTCACTAAAAAGTACATTATTGTAACCGCTTCAGGATCTGTTCTCAGTTTGGAAATTGATATATTTAATTCACAAGTTTTAGAGGGTTCTTTTGACAGTACATCTACAAGATAAATGATCATAATTATAATATTTCTGACTGATTCAAAATTGATCCATCCATCCATCCATCCATCCATCCATCCATCCATCCATTTTCTTCCGCTTATCTGGGGCCGGGTCGCGGGGGCAACAGCCCAAGCAGAGAAGCCCAGACCTCCCTCTCCCCAGCCACCTCCTCCAGCTTATCCGGGGGAACACCAAGGCATTCCCAGGCCAGCCGAGAGATATAATTTCTCCAGCGTGTCCTGGGTCTGCCCCGGGGCCTCCTCCCGGTGGGACATGCCCGGAAAACCTCACACTGGAGGCGCCCAGGGGGCATCCTTGTCACATGCCCGAACCACCTCAGCTGGCTCCTTTCGATGTGGAGGAGCAGCGGCTCTACTCTGAGCCCTTCCCGAATGGCCAAACTTCTCACCCTATCCTATCTCTAAGGGAGAGGCCAGCCACCCTTCGGAGGAAACCCATTTCCGCCGCTTGTATCCGCGATCTCATTCTTTCCGTCACTACCCACAGCTTGTGACCATAGGTGAGGGTAGGGACATAGATCGACCGGTAAATTGAGAGCTCCGCTTTTACGCTCAGCTCTCTCTTCACCACAACAGACCGGTACAGCGTCCGCATCACTGCAGCCACAGCACCAATCCGTCTGTCGATCTCCGGCTCCCTTCTCCCAACACTCCTGAACAAAACCCCGAGATACTTAAACTCCTCCACTTGGGGCAGGGTCTCGTCCCTGAGGGCACTCCACCCTTTTCCAGCTGAGGAACATGGACTCAGATTTGAAGGTGCTGATCCTCATTCCCACCGCTTCACACTCGGCTGCGAACTGTTCCAAGGCAAGCTGGAGGCCATCACCCGATGAAGCCAACAGGACCACATCATCTGTGAAAAGCAGAGATAAGATCCTGAGACCACCGAAGTGAAAGCCCTCCGCCACTTGGCTACACCTAGAAATTCTGTCCATAAAAATTATGAACAGAATCGGTGACAAAGGGCAGCCCTGGCGGAGCCCATCACCCACCAGGAACAAGTCCGACTTATTGCCGGCTATGTGGACCAAGCTCTTGCAACGGTCGTATAAGGACTGAATGGCCCGTAGCAATGGGCCAGACACCACATACTCCCGGAGCACTCCCCACCAGACCCCCCGAGGGACATGGTTGAATGCCTTCTCCAAGTCCATAAAAACACATGTAGACTGGTTGGGCAAACTCTCATTCGCCCTCGAGTATCCTTGAGAGGATAAAGAGCTGGTCCAGTGTTCCACGACCAGGACGAAAACCGCATTGTTCCTCCTGTATCCGAGGTTCGAGTAACGGACAAACTCTCCTCTCCAGCACCCTGGCATACCGGGGCCCTGCCCTGGAGCCAGGCCCGGCTGAGGGTGCCTATGGGCGAGCGTCTGGTGGCCGGGCCTTAGTCCATGGGGCCTGGCCAGGCACAGCCCGAAAAAGGGACATGGGCCCATCTTCCTGCAGGCCCACCACTCGCAGGAGGCACCATAGGGGTCGGGTGCAATGTGAGTCGGACGGAGGCCCTGGCAGACTGATCCCCGGCTACCAAGGCTGGCAATTGGGATTCAAAATCGAATCGAATAAAATCAAGACCTTGTGAATTAGAATCGAATCGGTTGTAGAAATCAGTGACGATACCCAGCCCTTCTTCTACCTCAACGACTTAGAGGAGACTGTGCAAATCAGGCCTGTATGGTCAAATAGCTGCTAAGAAACCACGACTAAGCAAAAGCAACAAGCAGAAGAGATTTGTTTGGGCCAAGAAACACAAGGAATGGACATTAGACCAGTGGAAATCTGTGCTTTGGTCGGATGAGTCCAAATTTGAGATCTTTGGTTCCACCCGCCGTGTCTTTGTGCAACAGGAAAAGCTGAACGGATGGTCTCTACAAGCATGGTTCCCACCATGAAATATGGAGGAGGTGGTGTGACGGTGTGGGGGGCTTTGCTGGTGACACTGTTGGGGATTTATTCAAAATTGATTCACACTGAACTAGCATGGCTACCACAGCATCCTGCAGCGACATGCCATCCCCTCAAGTTTGTGTTTCGTTGGACCATCATTTATTTTTTAACAGGACAATGACCCCAAACCCACCTCCAGGCTGTGTAAGTGCTATTTGACCAAGAAGGAGAGTGATGGAGTGCTGCACGAGATAGCCTGGCCTCCACAGTCACCTGACCTAAACCCAATCAAGTTATTCTGGGATGAGATTGACCGCAGAGTGAAGGCAAAAGGGCCAACAAGTGCTCAGCTTCTCTGGGATCTCCCTCAAGACCATTTCAGGTGACTAAATCATGAAACTCATCGAGAAAATGTCAAGAGTGTGCAAAGCAGTAATCAAAGCAAAGGGTGGCTGTTTTGAAGAATCTAAAATATAAAACTTGTTTTGAGTTATTTTAAACTTTGTTTGTTTACTACATAATTCCATATGTTTTCATACATAGCTCTGATGCCTTGAGTAAGAATCAACATTGTAAATAGTCATGAAACTATAGAAAAACCATTAAATGATAAGGTGTGGCTAAGCTTTTGATTTGTAATGTATCTATAAAGCCCGCATCGTTTTTTGGACACATTTGAGATAGCCAGCAATTTAAGGAGAACACACGGGTTAAAAAAAAAAAAAGTAAGATTACACCATCTACATATCTCATAGTTGCTCAACACAGCATGAAGTTTAAAGGAAATTAAATGAAATTAAAGTGATTTTCTTAATTTTCTTAATTTTTGTGAAAAGTTTTCTACATGTTTTATTTCGCATTATTCTGAAATACAACTACAATCCTTTTAGGACGTTTTTTAATGCATTTCTCCCAAATTACAGAAAGTGATTCATTTTGGTAGTAAGAAAGACCAGTGAAAATTTCAGGCTTTTATCTGTAATATTTTTTTGAGATATTCATGCTCAAACATTGCTGCAGATTTTAATGTGAATAAAAGGTTATTAGGTACCGCTGGAATTTTTCGATTGTGCCAATGGTTCAAAACTTACAGTAGTTTCATCCATTAAAACTGGGTTAATATTAGAAACTGGTGTACACATTTTTGAGGGCCACTTAAGCTATCATGGTGTTCCCTCTGACATGAAGTACAAAAAACTCTTCTCTTGTTAGCCACCAAAACACTGTATCCAGACCAACAAAAAACATACAAAAAACAAGCAACAAACAATTTAAGCAGAAAAAATCCACAGGACCATCAGGAAGTAAAATAGTGAATTGTGGATCATTAAACATTAAATCCCTGTTAGTACATGAATGAATAACTGATCAACAAATTTATTCTGTCTTCTGATCAACCTGGTTACAGCAGGATGATCATGGTTACAGCAGGATGATCATGATAGTTTAAAGGAATCAATGCCCTTGAGTAATACTAATTGTCAGAATCCTCAAAGTACAGACTGAGGAGGGGGTTTGGTAGCAATCTTCTACTTCAGCTTATTAATCAACCAAAGACCCAGACACGCAATTACTTCATTTGAAAGCCTGACACTTAGCTTACCTGGGCAGCCACCCAGAAAAGAGCTGAGGAGAGCCCCGGACATCCTCCCTGGAGCCAGCTCCCCCGCTTACCCCCATGGGCACCCCCATTCCCCAAAATCCATCAAGGGCAGGGGGCCCAAGCCCATCCAGACCGGGGTCCATTGCAGCAGCCCTACCAAGCCCCACAGAGTTTGCCCACTTAAACCCACCGCAGAGGAAAACTACACGCACCCCAACGTTCAGTCAACTCACAGACTACGTAAGACAATAGACACCCAGGTTGAGTTCACCCTCCACCTCTCCTGGATCACCCCCACCTGCAGAGTGGACTAAACAAGACCAGAGAACACCTGCAAAAGATGGTAACAAACTTCCCAAGAGTTATAAAGGGCTCCGTCCACCAGTGCACCAAAGGCCAGTGCACATGAACCCACGCACAACCCTGGCAACACATCAACTGGGATCCAAGCCCCCAGGCCCAGCCAGAACCCCAGCCCAGAGGCAGAGCGCACCCAGAACCCCACCTCCCCAAGCCCACCGCAGACCCACACAGGTGCAACACAGGTACCACTGAACGTACCTCTGCTGGCATAGACCCCACCAGCCTTGCTGCATGCAGCCACCAGAGCCATCCAACATCCATCAATTACAATAGCTAAGGTGGGACAAAATCACGACCCCCACCCACCTCAAGCTGACTGATAGATCCGCCTCCCATTTCACAATAGAAAGGATATAGATTAATCTATTTTGGAGAGTGTCTTGTATGTTCTCTGTTGTATTATTGTAGATTCTGCCATACAATATCAAGCGCCTTCAAGCGACTGTTGTTGTGTTTGGCACTGTATAAATAAAATTGAATTGAACAGACTTTTATTCTGTTTTAGTGCTCAGCTCAAAGAAAATAATTCTTGTGGGGTATTTTAACATCCACGTAGATACTACTACATTTAATATATAGTCAAACTCAGTTTCTTCGTTCAAAATGTAAAAGAACGCATCCACCACTTTAATGACTCTCTAGATCTTGTTCTGACATATGACATAGAAAGTGAACATTTAACAGTATTTCCTGAAAAACCCTAATTTCCTTATAACATTTAAATTTATAATAATGAATTACACAGCGGTGGGAATATATTTCATCACAGTAGATGTCTTTCTGAAAGCACTGTGACTAAATTTAAGGATATAGTTTATGCACTGTGATCTTCTTCTTCTTTCATGTCATGTGCCAGCACAGTGCAGAACAGTTACCTGAACTCTACTCCCACGAAGGTTGATTATCGTGTTAATACTTTAACATCTTCACTGTGCATGACTCTGGATACTGTAGCTCCTCTGAAAATGAAGGGCTCAAATCAGAAGTACTTAACTCTCTTGTAAAACTCAAATGCCCAAAGTAGATAACATGTAAGCTGGAGAGGAAATGGTATCTCACTAATTTAGAAGATTATCATTTATCCTGGAGAAATAGTTTGTTGTTCTATTAACAAAAAACAAATAAAACCTTTTTGAAGCTAGAACATGTTACTATTCATCAGATGATTTCTTTTGGCACATCATATCGATTGGTCATCAAGAACACCTTCTTCAATCATAAGTGCATCCACAACGTGACATGGAGAGCCCTGGGCAGTAGATATGCAAACGAGATTGACTATGTGTGCATCTCCTTTCGCTGCCCATCAGCTATCAGCGATAGGGATGGGTATAGATAAGATTTTCACGATTCCGATTCCATTTTCGATTCTGTTTAACGATTCGATTCTTTATCGATTCTCTTATCGATTCCTTTTTTTTTTAAAAAGAAGAACACTAAGGTCGATTAGCTTAGAACTTTGTTTTATATCTTCTCTTTGAACAAGATAGAAATTTAGGAGTAACATGGCCTTACAAACCCAACAGTGAGATCTTAAGAGATCCACAGCCTACGGCTCTTCAATGGGATGTCACAGGGTCCCCGGGGAAAAAAAAATTGTAAATGTAAAATAATAAAATAAATATTCTTCTGTAGCAATAACAAAGTATAACATAAATTATTCTGTAGCAATTACACAAGAATATCCAGTAATCTCCCTGCCTACAATTAAACACATTCACTTACCGAAAATCGGGGGCATCTGGTGTGGCAAATGCCTTTAACCACAAACTTAGTCACTGCTCGGTGACATTCTGGCCTGAAAGGAGACGCTACCGGTAGACTGCAGCGAAAACTGCCAGCATCTGAGCCAGCCAGACTCTGTCTGTCTCTCTCATAATGGTCACCTAAATGCAGCACACAGTAATGGCAGGTTTTGTAATAAGGCAGATCGCGCTAACATAATATGCACTGTTAGTTGATTATTTACCTGCCGCATTAACGGGAGAGGACGTGCAAACGTTACCGCTGCTGCTGGGTTGAGATTCACGAGTCCGGAGCGGAATTAAAAACACGACATTCATTTAAGGTCATCGCGTGTTCTGTGAGCAAATGTTTTTGCATATTCGTAGTGTTTCCTCCCTTAAATGAAATATCTACTTTGCAAGTATTGCAAGTTGCCCTGTTGTCATCCGTTCTCGTAAAGTATAACCAAACTTTTGAGCGTTTGAGCCGCCATGTTTCCTGCCAGGTAAATGATGCTCCGCAACGCGGTGATGTCATTCGGGGCGACTGGAATCGATAAGGGAATCGTTTGCAAAAATGCCAAACAATTCCAAGGAATTGAAACAGTGGGAACCGGTTCTCAACAAGAACCGGTTTTTGATACCCATCCCTAATCAGCGATGTCAGTGTTCGATGAGGAGCAGGCTCTGATCATCACCTTCTCCTTGGGAATTGCACACTCCGCCTGAAACGCCTGCCATCTCGCCAGAAGCAATCCCGCCCCTTTAATGTTGGATGTCTGCACAATGCAAGAGTGACCTAGGAAGTCCAAATCAAATTACGAAATCGCTTTCAGCTCCTTGCCCAGGAAACCACAGGTGAAAATCTGGATGTGCTCTGGGATGCATTCAAGACAACCATCACCAGCGCCGCAAACTCGAAGGTGTGCTGGCGACTTGGCAGCTTCGAGGAACGCTAAATCTCAGATCACTCCTGGAATCTTATTGACAAGTGCGAAATTGATCCAGGACCTGATGACGCTGGACCCCAACGTTCCAAAGGGGCACATGAACGAGCAAAGAAGACTTAGAATAAACTCGCCCGACAGATCAAACACAGCTGCCACTGCAACAAAGTGTAAATGGATGGAATCAAAAGATATGTATCCATGAGAAGCTGCCGATTAGAATGACACCAGGACTCTTTACTGCAGTTCGTCTGCGAACTGACAGGAGCTCGAAGTGGACATGGCATCCCTGTACGCAACAAGGATGGACGAGCCCTTCTTGCATCAGCCAAGCAAGACTAGAGGTGGACTGAACATTTCAACAGCACACTGAGTCAACCAGAACCCGCCCAACTGCACGACATGGGCGAGGTGGAGCTGGCGGCAGACGTCGCCGTCAACGTCGGCCCAATTGCCGTCAGTGAAGTGAAGAAGGCGGTACACCTACTCAAAAGAGGCAAAGCAGCTGGGCTGGACGAGATATCTCTCAAACTACTGAAACATGGTGGACCTGTGTAACCCAGTTCCTAAAATCATCTCAAACAAAAGAGAAGAAAAAGTAAAGCATTTAAATTTAAACATTGTTCATTGTTCCTGTTCTTACTGTTCTTGTTTAATGAAAGTGAAATGAGATCAAAATACCTATTTAAACATAGAAGGGACGCAGATTATATATGATATGCTCTGGTCAAACAAGGGTTAAGTTTCTCCGAGGGTTGGTGAGCTCTGATGAGAGCCTATTGTTTTACTCCACTCCTCGTGTGTCAGCCAATCGGTGAAGCTCTAGGCAGCTCTTGTCCCTCCTTAGTACCAGCTCCCAAGTTTTCAGTCTCTTGCTTCTACACCCGAACAGAGCAGGCGGACTAAAACTTTGTTATCGGTAAGCTGGAGAAATTAATCTCTAACGAGTTAAAAAATACCATCTAAACTGATATTTTTCACAAAGTATGGTTTTGCACTTGTTGTCGTAGAGGACAGAGCGAAACCGGAAGATTTACTGAGCTGTGGCTTCACGTAAACGCTGAGCATCCACTCGACGGCGGTAAGCTAAATGTGGCTAATCAGACACGTGATGTGCGGAGTGTGGGTACAGTGTTGGGTGTCTCTGAAATGCAATGTTGTTATGCTAGTTAGATCATTAACTAAGTCATTAACATGTGAAAAGCTGTAAATGTTTAAAGCAGCTGAAAATAAGTTTATGAGAGATAACTGTAAGCAGACTTTATGCTGCTTCCTGCTTAGTTTTTTGATGTCAATCAGTTGTTTTACAATACTCAGTATTGAATACTTGGAGGTAATTTTTAGTGTATTTCCACTTGTACTAGTAGGCCTATGGTACAAGCGGGATTAAGCACGTCTATTTTAATACTCCTATTCGTGGACTGAGTTTATTTTGATGGATGTAATTAATGTTTACCATGAAAGTGAATTATATGGTGACTATAATTCCTGAATGTTTGAAGCCTTGTAGATAATCTTTAATGTTACTGCAGGTTACAAATAAGTACTGAACCTTGATACTGTGAAATTTTGGATATTGATACTTTGAACTTTGAAACTTGATATTTTAATGTTGTACAACATGACTGAACTGATGATGATTGAATAGATGATAGCTGATCTGAATAGTAGTTACTGCAGTGTGACACTACTTTAGTTTAATTTGTGAGAGTTATTCTTAAATTGTTCGTGACATATATTTGGCCATTGTTTATAGGTCAGGTTTTTATATGGGACGAATCCGAAGACCAGGTCAGCGATTCCAGAACCCAGAGTGTTCCAGTGTTCACTGGATGGCGAGTCAACCCAAGATCCTAGGAGACGATATACATATACACGCACAATCATTTGCACATTGATGGACTACAATCCTCTACTGTACAAGTAGTGCGGTAGGACAGACAATCACACACACACACACACACACACTTACCATTGGACGGACTCTGATGCAATACACCCGCTTGTCATGGGCCCCACCGGTACCATTTGGACTTAAAAAAGACTAATTCTTTTACTTGTGCACAATTTTATTTTATTCTATTTTTTTGCTACTTTGGGGGAAAATTTATACTTGAAATTCTGTTAAAACCTGTTGTAATTCAGTGTTGGTTACGAAATTCTTTAAAAGGCTTAACATCACTAAAGTACTTTTAAGCCACACAACTGTGTTTGTCTGGTTTCTGTGTCATTCATGTACCAGAGCTCTAAGAGTCGTTCTTAATCTTCTGATACTAGCCCAAATTACTCATTACCTTGGTTATTATCCATTGGTACTTTATATAACTCCACGTAAGTGCTACACCTGCGCTAAAGACTGCCCTCACGAGACTACTAAATGGCACTAACTGGGATGAAGCCGAAGCAATTGCTGCTGATCGCCAACAATGGAAAGCATTAGCTGCCCGATGCTCCGCACGGTGTAGGAGGAACTAAAGGCTGAAGGCCAGGTCTTCAAGCTGGCAGTAGTTAAACTGTGACTTTCTTCCTGTTAAAATGGAGTCTTCCTTCCCACTGTCTCCAAAGTGCTTGCTCATAGGGGGAAATTAATATTTATTTTCCAATGTTAGATATTTTAAACATGTTAGAAACAAGAATCACAGTATTCTGATAACCTCCGACACTTGATTGAGCACATTCAGCACATCAAATTCTTTGTTTTACTATGGAATCTCTCCTTTCAATCAAAAAAATATTTATTATAATCATAATCTAAACCAAGCACTTATCTGTCTTTAAGCATATCAAACCTATTTTGTATAGTGTGGATTGTAGGAAATCTGTCAAAAGTTACCTTTTTCAGCTTATCTAAAATGACATATTTAACTAAAAAATAAACACTTGAAACACTTGCTAGTGAAATTTGGAACACCCTTATCTAAAGAGATCACCTAAAGTTTGCCTTTTCAGCAAGCGGGCGATTTGTGCTGTCTCTCTTTTTCTCTCTTTTTCTCACATATATATATGTGGGTGTAGGTGTGTGTGTGTGTGTGTGTGCACGAGTGTGTATGTCTAGGTGTGTGTGTGTGTGTGTGTGTGTGCGAACAGGCTGGTGGATGAGGTCCCAGGGGGCTGGATTACCCCTTTGCATGCCCCAGGCCAAGCAGCTCTTGGGGGATTACTGTGAGACCTGCACCCTGGCTGGATTAGAGCGCTGGACCTCATTTCCATCTCCTTATTTACCTCAGCCCACCAGAGGAAACGCTCAGCTGCACAAAAACATGCTAATTGATGCTGAGAAAGCCACGGAGAGGTGCAACACTCACTCAGTAAGCTTGTTTTTTTGGTATGGTTTAAGGTTTAAAGACGAGTTGTTGAAAAATGCTTCTCAGTTAGCTGCTGAGATGCTGTCAACCTATTGTTGTGTATGTGTGTGAGTGTGTGTATGTGTGACTAGGCAGCTGTATGTCTGTGCAAATGTATATGCTTTAATTTTTACATGTTTTTGTGCATTTTAGTATTGTTGGTGTCTGATGTCTTTTTGTGTGTTCTGGTGTTTTTACTCGTAACCTTATTGGTTTGTTATCTGTGTGTGATGCTGTTTTATTCTGTGTTTGTGTGCGCATGTGTGTGTGTGTCTGTGTGTTGTGTATGGATGTCATGGCGGAGGTCCTCATTACTTGGCGAGGTCGCATACAGACATGGCCACAGCGCGATGAGGACAGTTGGTGGACCTGTTCCTATTCCCGCAGCTCTTTAACGAGCTAGTGATGGGAAGAACAGCCCAGTTGCCCCGGCAACAAGGCTGAACTCCAACCTCGGAGGTTGGTAACCTGTATATATTAGGATCACAGGCATATGCAAATGGTCTGCCGCTCCTTTTCCCCCCTTCTTTTTTTCTGCCAGAATGTCCTTCTTGTTCCATCCTGGACTTGACATGTGTGCTAACAGTGCCCTTGCTCTAAAGGGCGGGGGAGGTGGAGGAGGGGGGTGGTTGGTTGCTGGGACTTCCATTAGTGATGGCTGAGATGACAGGAGCTCGCACTTCGGCTCGGACTCTGCGTATGACCCTCCACCCAGCAGAACAGCCTGAGTAGCAGGAAAGTGGATCATTAACAGAAAGTGTGTGCTCACAATGATTAGGCACACTTTCTTGGCCTGTATTTTCTGGCTATTTTTTGTCTTTATTTTGTCTGTCTAACTCTTTGTCCTCTCAGACCTTCTTATGTTACCATTTAAACATTTGCTACCTACCTTTGTCATGAAAAACCACATTACATCCATCCCTGAGAAACACGATTTCTTGTTCCTTCCACCATCAACGATAACACTACTCATCAGTGGGCTTACAAGTGAGGCAACAAACAGGATATTGGAGGTTTTCAAATTTGTAGCAAACTCATAGCATGGAGTATATTATTATTTTTTTAAATAATGTTTTTGTTGAACAACTAATAGTGCTCTTAACGAGTAAGAACTGTGATTTGGCTCAGCAAAGAGGCATTAACAAGGAGGAGAAATCACACTCAAGAAATCCTGAATCGAAATCTATTAGAGGAAAAAAACTTGGTTTTTATATTGTGACCATTGAAATTATATATATGCGTGTAAGATAGTGTGGGACTTCCAGATGCAGACAGACAAACTGGTGATGGCTAACCAACCAGAGATAGTAGTGGCAGATGAAGACAGCCGTAGTGATAGATGTAGCTATACCAAATTCAGTTCAGTTTTATTTATAAAGCACCAAATCACAACAGCAGTCGTGCAACCATCAAGCTCCCAGGCCTCTGGTAAAGAACCCAAGCTGGAAGGACAGGAAAGTTTGGACTTGCCTTCTCATTTAATGGTTTCTTCATGTTCATGACTATTTACATTGTAGATTCATACTGAAGGCACGAAAACTGTGTATGGAACACATATGGAATTATGTAAGCAAAAAAGTGTGCAATAGCTCAAAACACGATTTATATTTTAGATTCTTCAAAATAGCCACCCTTTGCTTTGATTGCTGGTTGGCATACTCTGTTGGCCCTTTTGCCTTCACTCTGCGGTCAATCTCATCCCAAACCATCTGCATTGGGTTTAGGTCAGGTGACTGTGGAGGCCAGGCTATCTCGTGCAGCACTCCATCACTCTCCTTCTTGGTCAAATAGCACTTACACAGCCTTGAGGTGGGTTTGGGGTCATTGTGCTGTTGAAAAATAAATGATGGTCCAACGAAACACAAACTTGAGGGGATGGCATGTCGCTGCAGGATGCTGTGGTAGCCATGCTGGTTCAGTGTGCATCAATTTTGAATAAATCCCCAACAGTGTCACCAGCAAAGCCCCCCACACCGTCACACCACCTCCTCCATATTTCACGGTGGGAACCATGCTGGTAGAGACCATCCGTTCAGCTTTTCCTGTTGCACAAAGACACAGCGGGTGGAACCAAAGATCTCAAATTTGGACTCATCAGACCAAAGCACAGATTTCCACTGGTCTAATGTCCATTCCTTGTGTTTCTTGGCCCAAACAAATCTCTTCTGCTTGTTGCTCTTCCTTAGTCGTGGTTTCTCAGCAGCTATTTGTCCATACAGGCCTGATTCACACAGTTTCCTCTGAACATGTAGAGATGTGTCTGCTACTGGAACTCTGTGTGGCATCTATCTGGGCTCTAAACTGAGGTGCTGTTAACTTGTGATTTTTTAGGCTGGTGACTCGGATGAATTTATCCTCAGCAACAGAGGATAGAAGACTCTTGGAAAGATGAAGACTCTTGGTCTTCCTTTCCTGGGGCGGTCCTCATGTGAGCCAGTTTCGTTGTAGCGCCTGATGGCTTTTTTCGACTGCATTTCAGGACACATTCAAAGTTTTAGCAATTTCCCAGACTGACTGACCTTCAGTTCTTAAAGCAATGATGGGCTGTCATTTGTCTTTACTTAGCTGATTGGTTCTTGCCATAATATGAATTATAACAGTTGTCAAATAGAGCTGTCAGCTGTGTACCAACCTGACTTATGCACAACACAACTGATGGTCCCAACTCCATCAAGAAGGCGAGAAATTCCACAAATGAACCCTGACAGGCACACCTGTGAGGTGAAACCATTTCAGGTGACTACATCATGAAGCTCACTGAGAGAAGGCCGAGGGTTTGTAGCGCTGTCAACAAAGTTAAAGATGGCTGCCAGTGGTGAGACATGCTTGATCTTCTCTCTGTGTGATATTCAGTGGAATGTTCTTTCTTGTGACATGCATAAACATCTAATGAAGTCCTAAAACCACATTAAGACACCTTCAATGAGCAGTTCACGAGTAATACAAGGAATGCTTCATGGCCTGAATACTGATCTGCTGTTCTCATTCAAATGAGCAGAACTTTGGTGAATGGAATGTACTTCCACTGAAAGAGCTTTAGACTATAAGTCACATTTTAACCAACCATTCATACACAGCTTATTCTACATCTAAATACGTCAAACTGACATTCAGTTAAGTTAAGTTTTTGGATAGTGAGAGGAAGTCAGAGTACCCAGAAGAAACCAGAAGCACAAGGATATTGTTCAAACTCCACACAGTGAGGATCAGCAGATCCTGGATCACTTTTTGATCTTTGATCTTTAAGTCATGTATTGAGAATGGGGCCCTTGTTATTCTCCATCTTTCTGAGTGTCTACCCTTACCTAATTGATTCCTCTTGTGCCTCATTGTTGTTCCACCTCCTTATACAGTTCTATATCACCGTTGTCAGTGTTTAGTCTCTTTTCACTACTTCCTGCTTGCTTCCTTGTGTATTTGTGTCATTTTGAATTTTCCTACTTGTTGGAGCTCTACCTGTACAGTTTTCAGTGTTTGGGTCCTCTTTTGTAAACAATTCAATATTGAAGATGTTAAAAGATATTTTGAGATGTGAAGAAACACATTCACTGAAAGTTTCCACCTCCACATTGCATCTCAGATGTAACCACACTTGCTATAATATGATTTTAATGGACATAGACAAGTTGAGAACTACTTTACTTGTTGGAAAATTACTGTTTTACAGCAACCAATTAAATAGAAATACATAACAATTAAATCAAAATATAATATTATACAAAAAGAAGATTAAATATAACAATATTTGCAGATTTTTTGGTATGAGGTGGTAGATCTGAAGCATCTGATTCAAGAAACTACTATTCAGATGCATGTCATGGAAGTGGTGCACAGGGTGGTCAGGATTCAGTCATTTTCCATAGCCGCAGTCATTTGAAGATCTTTGTGCCAACTGACTGAGGAATCCAAGCATGTAGATTCAAACTGGTTTCAATCAACAATAATTACAGAAATTTCTTTTTTTTTTTTTCATTTTTTACATCACCCATGAACTTAGACATTTCTGCTACAATAAAACAACGTAATTTAGCTCTATACACACAGTGAAACTATGATTAAAAAATTGAACACTTCTTGTAATCCAGTTAAATCATCACAATTTTTATTTTCCAAATGCAAAAGTGTAACTCAGCCAACATGCTGGAGACGGTTCTGCTAAACAATAAAAAGCATACTGCTATTATTGTAGCTGCTGTTATTTATTAATGTTTTAATTATTATTAAGTTTACATTTTATATTTAATTGTTACACAATTTTTAATTGTTACTGATTATTCATTTTAATTCAATTCAATTTCATTTATATAGCGTCATATAACAACAGCAGTTGCCTCAAGCTGCTTTATATTGTAATGTAAAGGTCCTATAATAATATAGAGATAATCCCAAAAATCAGATGACCCCCTATGAGAAAGCAATTTACTGACAGTGAGAAGAAAAAAGAACTTTTAAGGAGAAGAAACCTTCGGCAGAACCAGGCTCAGGCAGGGGCGGTCATCTGCTGGTTGAGGGTGGGGAAGGAAGACGGGACAAAAGGTAGACTGTGACAGCAAGACAGAGATTTATAATAACTAATGAATAAATGCAGAGTGGTGTATTAATACACAGTGAGTGAAAAAAGGTGAGTGAAGAACTGCATCATGGGAAGCTTCCAGCAGCCTGGGCCTGTTGCAGCATAACTAAAGGAGCATTCAGGGTCAGCCCTAACTATATACTTTATCGAAAACCAAACTTTTAAGCGTAATGTTAAAAGTAGAGAGGATGACTTTGTGCCAGATCTAAACTGGAAGCTGGTTCCACTTTTAAAAACCGTAGGCCCACAAATAAGCCAGTGTTATTATAGCGGTATGGTACTTTGAAGTCTTTAAGATAAGACGGGGCCTGATTAATCAAGAAATACTGTGTGAGGATAAGGATTTTAAATGTGATTTTGGACTTAACAGGGAGCCAGTGAAGAGGCGCCAATCTAGGGGACATATGTTCCCTGTCTATACTCATGTAGTAACATTTTGGAAGCTTTTTACTTGCCTGATAAAGCTTGATGATATCCTACATAATTGTTTAATATGCGAAATGAAGAGCATATCCTGGTAAAAACAAAATTCCTCAGTGTGTTATCAGAGGCCAAAGTAATGCCATCCAGAGTACATAAGAAACTGGTTAGATACCAATATTCCCAGTTTTATCTGAACTTAGAAGCAAGAAATTAGAGGTCATTCAGGTCTTCATATTCATATTCATCTGGCTTCATGAATAGATACAGCTGGGTCATCTGCATAGCAATAAAAATGTATGCTATGCCTACAGGAAGCATGTATAATGTAAGCAGAATTTGTTGTAGGACAGATCCTGTGATGCATCACAATTAACACTAATGTGTAGACTAAGTTTCCCTGTTCAACAAATTGGTGTCTGTTAGACAGATACGACTGAAACCACTGCAGCGCAGTAACTTTAATACCTACAGTATGCACTAATCTCTGTAATGAAACATTATGGTCAACAGTTTCAAGCACTGCACTGAGGTCTAGCAGGGCAAGCACAGAGAAAAGTCCACAGGCAGATAATTTCTAACCTTCACTAGTGCTGTTTCTGTACCGTGATTGAACACAACCAAACCATTCCTCTGCAGGTGATCAGTTAGCTGTTTACAACTACTCTTTCAAGAAGTTTGGAGAAGGTTGGAGATTGGCCTATAATTACCTAAGACTGCTGGGTCAAGTGATGGTGTTTTAAGTAATAGTTTAATTACTGCCACTTTAAAGGTCTGTGATATGTAGCTGTTTAGTAGAGATGGGTTGATCATATTTAATTCATTAATGAATCTTAGTACATATTTGAGAGTCTTGTAGGAAGGAGATCTACACATTGATTGTTTGGAGAAGGTGATTATTCCTCAGAAAGTTAACTCAGAAAGATCCATTAGAGAGAAAAAGTCTAAATAAATATCAATAGCATTGAAAGTAGGTGTACATAATGATCCGTATCACAGATGGTCATGAAATATTTAAAATACTTTGGGTTGCTCTTATGTTTTCCCATCAGTGATAAATAGTAAGATGATCTAGTTTTAAAGAGGGTTTTTCTTTTTTTTATTGCGCAACAAACTCTATCTTGATCTTCTAAATTAGTGAGACATCATTCCCTCTCCAAGCTTAGGGTTATCTGCTTTAACCTCCTAAGACCCGAACTCTTAGGAGGTTAAAGCAGAAAATAAAAATGCATGCTATTAAAAATGGCATGCATTTTTAATTTCTCTTTGATATTTGGGCTGATTGGGACCCGATGAATGTAAAAACAAAGAATCACCAGATTTTTTTTTACCTGATTTTTGTTTCTAAGAAAAATGAGAGCCACATATGAGGATATTCGTTTTAAATTTTGATAAAACAGAGACAGTATAATGTCCTCGTAAGTGGATATCAGGCCCTTGTAGAGCAAAATTTAGTATTTTGGTCTAGACAACCAAAAATGTGATGTCCACATATGTGGACGCCAGGACCTAGTATATTTATACCAGTGAGGCAAGCAATTCTGATTTTAGACTTTCTTTTTTAGAGGAGCCAAAGTATGAAGAGTTGTACAGAGCGAAGGTATAACACGTTCAACAAGATAAGCAATCTCTGTGGGAGTCAAGTTTAGGTAGCTGCTCTGCACTGTGTTGGCAAAAAAGCATTGAAGAGGATGATCACAGTGGATGAATTTTATCCTATAATATAGTTACAGCACTTTCAGAAAGACATCTACTGTAATGAAATATATTCCCCACTGTTATGTAATCCATTATTGTAAATTTAATGTTATTAAGAAATTATCAGACAAAAGAGAGAATACTTGTAAATGTTCACTTTCTAATTATTCATATAACACTCATTTATTCTTCAGCCTCGAGTGCAGTCTCTACCTCAATCAACAAATGTGTTTTACATTCAAACAGAGAACATGAAGCTTGGTATGCTGTACAACATTTTGAAGGTGCGTTTGTGTCCCAGTCCAAACATAACTGCGTAAATGAACCAGTGTTTGACTGTCGTAGATTTTGGGTGATCCAAATGAAAACTATATGTAAGTCCAGACTCCCTGAAGCAAGTTTTTAATATTATATCTACAGTACTTGGGGAGGACCATCTTCACTGACTACAGTCAGCACACCAAATGGTGATGGAGGGCTTGTTTTTCCCGTGTCCTGCAAGGAAACAATCAAATTCTTTAGAACACCAAATTATAAGATACACAATCAAGCTGCGTTATCACATTGCTGCCATAGATACTAGACATGTGATAATGCCCTGAAATCACTGTTCCAAAGCTTGCTGGCTTCATGCTAAATATGTGGGGACCAAACTGTTGTTGTGTGTAAGAACTTACACAGCATGACTTTACTGGAGTCACCTAGCAGTGAATGCCTCTGAGGATAACATCACAGTTATAACTAACAAATCTAACAACAGAAAGCAGAAACGATCAGTAAAGAGGCAATTTTACCAAGTCAAAGCACAAATCAAACAGGAAATAAAACGAGTTCATCTAAATTCTAATTGAAGTTCAGTGTGATTAACACACACTGAAGATTATTAAATTCAAAAACCAGAAACACTTCACACCCAGTCGATGTCTTTTTGTCCAACAGTTCCTTTTCTAGAGTTTGATGTAACATGAGAAGTGCTGTCCAGAGCCTTAAAGAAATCTTACCAGCAGTTCTACTAAACATCAGGATGTCTGAAAAAGCAGAAGGCAGGGAGAGTCAGAAGAGTCACAAATTTATTTAAATCTTACTGGTTTTATTGTACGACTTAGAAAATAAATGCAAACTTTGCCCTACCAAATTAGATTCACACATATAGCACTCATTAAAAGAATACTAATTAAAAACAGCATCTACTACTATGAATGTCTGAATGTGTGATATTTCAGATAAAACACAACAAGACAACTTATGTTAAGTGTATACGTTTGTTAAATGTTAACTTTATTCCAGTAAATAGAATTTCTAATGTCATAAGAGCATACATGCACATTGACCAGGTTAATCATGCAGTAATATTTATATTTACCCTGAAACGTTTCTCGTGTTGTTTTCGAAGGACACGCTAAATTATTTGATCTATCAAACCATTTGAAACAATCATTCACTGATATGGTTTATGGAGGTCTTAAATTTGGCTTTGACTTGCACAACCAAATTTGTATCTGAATACAATTTTTAATAAGTGAAATAACATTAATATTTAAAATGTTTAAAATGAGGTTGAATATATTGATAAAACCAAAGTATCATGTGTTTGTAAATTAATGTGCTGGGTTGCCACCTCCCTTAACTGCCAGACTCTCCTTCACTGTTAATTGTTGTCTTCTAATTTAATTTCACTAACATTAACTGTTAGCTCTGATAGCACAGACAGGGAAGTCAAAGAAAAAGTAACTTCTATGCTTTTGCCTTATTTTTGCTGGTCTCCTGAGATGAGCATGCTTTTTGTCCTCTGCTCACTGGCATCACAGGTACACGTGGATTTCTTCAGCTTGTACATCGACAGGAACCAGCTTCAATCTGCCACTGTCAGTGACCTCAGCAGGAAATGTTTCAAACATTTACTCACCAACAGCTGGTAACTGATGACTGAAGGATAAGCTTCATTCCATAACGGAGTGTGAAGTTCTGCATATGCAGCTACATGGATTTGTGCACGGCAGATTAAGAGGAATTACTTATGGCTTAACAATGAATGCTACTTCAGTCTTGTACCTGTGTATTACACGACCATCCAGAGAGATTTACTGTTGTAAAGTTTAGATTCTTAAAGTCCAAACACGAGCACTTTCCCTTAGCCATAATTGCTAAATTTTCAGATACATTTTCAGATTTGCACTTCAGTCCAAATGATACATCATTTTTGTACTATTTATATATAGTTTGTACTACCGGTATTTAAATATCTTGACACTAGCTGGTTTGTTTTCAATTTGACTTAGCTTGCTTTATTTTTGTGAAAAAACAACAACAACTGCAATTGAATGAAAATGCTACCTTGGCCTCTTTCTATTATATATCATAGTGTTACATGAATTGTGAAAGAACGATGTCATTTATTCCTTTCATGCTTAGAGGATGCACAAAACGTTACTAATGATTAGCCCAGGGGTCTCACTTTGAGAACTATAGATCTAAGCGCTAAGGTCCAGGTAATTTGTCAGATAGCCTTAGAGCATTGACTTTGTTTTGCAAAGTATGCATCTACTATTACAAAAAGTCAAGAACTTGGTAAACACAATCCACAGGGCCAGCCTGTAGGAGTCACTAGTGAGGTAACAGTGGCACGAGCCCTCACTTTGTTCCCACCCACAAATACTGTTCATTAAGATGGATGGAGTGCCTTGCCAAGCCAGGAGCACAGCTGCAGGGAATGAACTGTAAATTGGTCTCTCGGGTGGCCGGTAAGTGCTTTAACCCGCTTTTGGTCAAATTCCCCACTTTTTAAATGTGTGGTTGATGGACAGTGCTGTCCCATAATACAGCAAGTAACAGAAAGGATGGAGCTACTGGCAGATAGTAAAGAAGCTTGGTTCCATGTACATTACAAGCTTTTTATCATGAGGTCTGATAGTCATGCTCCCCTCCATTAGTTTTGTCCATAGGTTTGTTTCTGTGTCTCTCCTAGCTTCTTGCTATAACTTGGATGAAGACCACACACACACACACACACACACATATGTATATATATAGTATTTATACAGTATTTATACACACACACACACACACACACACACACACACACACACAAAGAAGAGGCATCTCCTGTACATGAAGGACATTAAGCTGTATTCCAAAGAGCAAACAAGAGATAGACTTACTGATCCACTTCACCATTCATACCATTCAGACTGGATGAGTGTGGCAGGATGGATGCAAAGTGAGGGAAGTTGAGACTTAAACTTTTCCAGAATGAAGCTGTGGAGTTGCCAGAAGGTAGAATACCAGATTTATAGGACAGGTGCAAGTACCTGTGAACTATGCTAAAGATGCCCAAAGGTCATCTACAGTACTTTCAGAGTACATCCAGAAGGTAAGACAGCTGTTGAAAGCCAGCTGAACAATAGGAACGCGATCTAAACCATGAATCCATAAACTCTACTGGTCATCAGATACCCAACTGGAATAATAAGGTGGCCACAGGAAGAGACAGAGGCAAGATGACAATATACTAAAACTCCTCATAATGGATGGAGGTCTTCACTCGAAGTCTACGAGCAATGGAAAGAGGATCAGGTTTCAGTTCCTCAATCCAGGATTAAACACACAGCATCTGTGAATACATCAGGAACATGGCTCCCCGGGATGAGTTGCTCCAAGAATGCCAGGCAGCTGAAGACAGATGGTGATGAGGAACAGAACAGGAAGAGGAAATATCATGGATGACCAAGCCCCTACATGGAATGTTACATTGACAAAAAGATAAAGTGGTTGACAACAAGAAATCCTACCAGTGGCTAGAAAAGGCTGCCTGAAAGCACACGGCAGCACAAGAATAGGCCCTAAGCACAAGATCCATAGGAGCAGGCGTGTACTACAGCTGACAGGACCCAGGTTCAGACTGTGGGTGGCAGAGCAGGTCATCTACTGATCGGAAGGTTGGTATTTTGACTGGCTGCTCCAATCTGCATGCCAAATATTCCTGTTACCTTAAGTTACTCTCCAATCCATCCATCAGAGTACAAATGTGTGTAAATGGTAGATAAATGGTAAATGGCCTGCATTTGTATAGTGCTTTACTTAGTCCCTAAGGACCCCAAAGCGCTTTACACTACATTCAGTCATCCACCCATTCACACACACATTCACACACTGGTGATGGCAAGCTACATTATAGCCACAGCTGCCCTGGGGCGCACTGACAGAGGCGATAGAAAGATAGAAGATAGAAAGCACTTACAGGAAAAAGCGCTTGTATAAATGGGTGAATGATTCATCTTGTATAAAATGTTTTGAGTGCTCCTGAGAGTAGAAAAGCGCTATATAAGAATCAGTCCATTCACTGTGCAAGAGACTAACCAACAGATAATACCAGAATATAAAGTACAGGCTGGGACAGCATACACTGAGAGACAGAACCAAATGGCTGGGACTATAGTCTCAAAGTCCCATTAGGAGACAAAGTCAAAGCTGGTTGAGAAGAACAGGTCTAGGGTCCTGCGAGACTTCAGGTTCGAGACAGACCTGCTGGTTTACCAGACATACTGAATCTGATTGTGGATTTACAAGGAGCCAATGAAGAGAAGTCAATGTAGGAAATAAATTCTCAAATACATTGTTGTATTTGAGAAGATGCAGGGGTAAGGTTGCTCTAAAAAACTGTGCATAGTACAGCTCAGTCAATCAGGTCACCTGGAAGTGTTCCATAGAGTCTCATCAAAAAACAATGGACACAGCAGTGTAGTCACCTCAGCCTGCAGTACAGGACTGGACCCCAATTAAAGGGTCTATACACTTTGTGGATGAGACTGTTATCAATGGTTTTAATAGCATTTTTCAAAAGGTGGAAGTAAAAATCAGAAATTTACATAGCATCAAGGGCAGTTCAGGGTTGTTTTGGTTGCTTGACGAACTGTTACTGCATGGAGGAATTTGACATTTTAAACATCAAAGTAATGTAGAGATTTTTTTAATGCCCTGTAAGATTTCCAGTTTTGTAATTCCTGGATATTAAACATTTTTTTCAGGGGAGGTTTAGCCCACCAGCACAATTTCCTTGAACTTGTGTGTACTAATCTTTAGCCAATTCCTCTTGTAATCAGGATTTTCATGTCTTACTGTAGGTTGGTAAAGAGAAAACTATAGAAGAGGATCAGTGACTGCTTGGCATCTGTCAGAGAATAAATAGTCTTTTTTCTTTAGTATAAAATAAGAGGATGGAGAAATTTTAACCTTTATTTTAATACAAAGTTTTTGTTTTGTATTTGTGCCCATTCTATATCATCAAAATGTTAAAATGAGGATTAATAAGTTTCCAGATGCTCTTAATTGTGTTGTCTAAAAATAAAGATACAAATACAAAGTCATTTCAGGAACTCTGTCTGGTCTTATTTTGTGGGTCTGCACTTAGCACTCTGGAAGCAAGACTAAGTAAGAGTTTAATTCTGTTAACAGACTGCTCCGTGCACACTGGGGCAAGCCAGGCTCAATGGGGCCTGATTTATGTGCTGACAGGCTATGGAGGCTCAGTGTTCTGTGTGCACTGGAAGACAGATCACTGCTGGAAGCTAAATAAAAAATCAATGAGAGTGAAGCTGGTTGGTTAGGGAGAGCGTCCGCTCGGCTTGAGTTTAACAGCGTTTTAACTCTCCGCTGACTGAGGTTGGGGGAACGGCCATCGATTTTGCCCCTCTGCAACCCCAGCCCCATCACCTTCCTTTCTGTCTTTTAATAAGTCAGTTTGGTGTGTGTGCGCGTGCGTGTGTGCATGTGTGTGAGTGTGTGTGTGTGCGTGTGTGTGGTATACTTTAGTTTCTTTTTCTGTCAAAGACTGAGATGTGAGTATGTAAGTGAGGGTAACACAACTTTTAAGACTCACATAAACTTTTAATATACTTTTCAAAAAATTAAAGGAACTTCATCAAGTCATCAAGTCAAGTCCTTCAAACTTCTGGTGTATTGTTCTGGTCGGTTAAGTAGCAGATGATGTTGTTAATCAGTTTCAGCTGCATTGGTGCTATTGGAATTAACAACAGACGCACAGACTTGGCCATACTTAGACCAAGGTTGCACGGGTACTCCAACTCCAGGATGCCATATCATTATGTGCCATTTCCAGGAGTTTTGTTGTGTCTTCCAGCACAGACTCAAAAACACGGAAAGGATTCCAGGAAACAGACAATTATTCCACGAGAGGTTGATAGGAGAGCTCTCTTACAGGCTTTCACAAAGCTTCACAGATGTTCCAGCATTTTCCATCACATTAAACTCTCTAAGATTTAAGTAACCCCTACGCTTTACTATAAAAATAACTTATAATGAATAAAAGAAAATGAACATATACTGAAGTGACTTTGTACATTTTGCCCAAAGAAACCACATGCCGTCATGAATATGTCACACCGTCAAATGTATGTGGTGTTTATGGAAAGGACTAAGTTGTCTGTTGAGCAGCCTATTTAAATGTACGCCTTTCCCTGTCATATTAAACTTTAGAGTATTTGCTGCTTTTTTGAGGTGTTCCAGGAGAAGGTGTGGTGCTATGTTGCTTTTAATAAAATCTTTAGTATGGGGATAAAACTTACATTTGTAGACTTAAAGGTAAATACAAGGCTTTTATATACAGGGATTTGTTGCCATGTCTAGTACCACTAACTGAAAGGATCACCAATTACAGGTTACAGTTTCAGTCTTGAATAAATAAATATTTTACAACTTGTCATTTCATTTAACATATTCAAATCACAGGTGGAATAATGCTTTAATATCTGCTTAAAACGAAAGCTGTAAACATCCATCAAAAGCAAGTGAAAAAGTTTAAGAAAAATGAAATAATAATATGTAATGATGTACAGTGAGTACAGCTGAGATTGATAGAAAAAAAGACTTTTGTTTAGTACTGGGAAAATCTCAAATTTGACAGTGCCAGACAAGTAAGGGTCACCAACAGCACAACAATTAGTCCTGTGAGAAAATACATTTTATGTCAGTGGAGCTGTTACCAAAATGTCTCAACAAATGGGCAGGCTTCTCCAAGAAGCTTCTAGTTTTAGATGTTGTGTAAAACAAAAGAAAAAACAAATCAGCAGGGCTGCTAAAGTACAGTAATGGACAAAAGTCAATGAGCAAAATGAGCCACCCCTCATTTTGTTGTGTTTTACTTTTTTTTCCTCATAATGATTTAGTGGTCTTGAGCAATTGTTCTCCAGACTTTGTGAAGGTCTCTCAAACCTTTTCCTCATACACTGATTGCTTTTTTTCCAGTTCAGTCCTTGTGCATGAGCATTTTCAGAGGAACCTTTGAATCATGTAAGCATAAAAATGGAACTAGACCAAGAAAAGAACCAGTGTTGTGTTTGCAGACGACAGCCAACCAACCAACAACACATTTGTCCCCATTTCTTTAGCTGCATCTATGAACAATGCTGATGATAACATAGTTCAATTTGAATAAAAGAGTTTAAAACAAGAAATCACATTTTGAAGCTGCTAATTTCATTCACTACACTTCTTACAAAATAATATTTATTTTCATACAAGTGTGGGTGAACGCAGCACACAGACATTTAAACAGATGATAATATAGTCTGTTAAAAACTATTTCCCCTTCCTAATTTAATAACATTTCAATACTACTCACACCTGTGTAAATAGGCTTTCGATACCTGTGTCAAAAGGTAGTTGCGCTCTTTAGATTATACAGGATTAATCCTTTAATCATTTTTAGGAACCTGAGGTCAATTTTGTTAGCCACACCAAAGGCTGATCACTATCAGACCTGTTGAGTCAAGAAATCACTGAAACAGAAGCTGACAAAGTGAAGTAGGTTAAAAAAAATCTCAAAAAGCAACACATCCTGCCATGATCTTAAAGAAATGTGATGTTAAGCTTAGAACAACAACAATAATTATATTATTAAAAATTAAGAAAGAGACTGGGCTAAAGTGGCAGCAGTGGGAAAGCGCGCAAGAATCATTGTTGATGAAAAAAGAACAAAAAATCTTGTCTCACATTTACCAAAAAACATCTTAATATCCCCAAGCCTTGAAAAAACATTCTATGGACTCAAAAGAATTGATCTTTTTGGAAAGCTTGAGTCAAATTATATCTGGCATGAAACAGCATTTTAGAAAAATAACATCACAGCAGCAGTCAAACAGGAGGTGATGGATGAGGGAACCATGAAACCCGCTCTCTTCCAGATAAATCCTGAAGCAGAATCTCCACCTATGAAAGGCTCAACAAAAGTGAAACAAAAAAAACTTAAACAATATGAACACTTTGGAGTGGCCAAATCAGAGTCTGTACATAAATCAGAGTGAGATGCTTTGAAAGGACCTTAAACTCAAAAACGGTCCAATATGGCTGAATGAAGAAAATTCTGGGCCAACATTTCTCCACAGTGATAAGGCCTGGCAGGTCTGGATGACTTTCTTCCCTTAATGAATTAACTCCGCATTTAAAAACAGCATTTTGTATTTACTTGTTTATGTCTAATACAATACAATAAAATAATAACATTTGTTTGAGGATCTGAAACTTTTAAGTATCGCCAATGTCTAGAATAAGAAATCAACTAGGGGGCAGATAGTTTCCTGTGGCACTGTACACTTTCATTAATGACCAGACAAAAGCAGAGCTCGCACCAAGTCACCCAGTGTTTGTATAAATAAAATCCCTGGGCAACAATTTCTCAACATCATTACTGTTTTTAAAAAAAAATGTAAAAGTTTAGCAAGACTGCCAAACCGTAATGAAATATTTCCATGACACTTATCTTTAGATAAAAAAGTGTGCTGTATTGTGCCCTCTCACCCCTGCTGCAGCCCTCTCTGACTGGCTCTCCCTGATCACCCTAATGAGGCCTGGGCGTGAAGCAGGGCAAGAGGGCGCCGCCATTATCCCATGTCTCCCCCATTAAAATCACTTCCAACAGCAGTGACTGTCCAACATGCAGTCATCCTCCACTACAATTAGCGAGTAAAATTATGCAAATATAAAACAGGGGAGCTGCTGTAAGGATGCACAACACAGAGATGGGGAGGTGATCTGAAGGAAAAGTGAGGAGGCGGGTTGTCCAGAGGGCAGACAGTGATTAGTAGCATCAATGTATCCATCGTCATGGAGATGATGTTGTTTGGGTGGGGACAGAGTGAGGTGACTGAGTGACAGGAGTAATTACTTAGGAGAGGTCACCCTGGGGTGATAGGGGGTGAGACGGCACTGCTAGGGACCCGCCGGCCCCCTGTGTCACTAACAGCCACCTACTGAACTTTGCACAGCCCCGTTACAGAGAGGTCGCTGTACATACGCTTTACTAACAATAGTAAGCGCTGAGCTTTACATGCATGTAAATCTGACTTTGCCCACCTCCATACTCTTACAGTCCACTAAATGACCATTACATTTGTTATTCTTGAACACATTCTGTCATTTTTCCATCAGGACATTTCTAGTCTTCTTCATTTGCATATTTTGAGTCTGTAGTGTTTAGCTAATGACTGTGACCTGTCCAGGGTGTACCCTGCCTCTCGCCCAGTGGCAGCAGGGGTAGACTCCAGCCCCCAGAACCTAACAAGGATAAACAGAAGAGAATGGATGGATAGCTAATGCCTGGATGGCTGGACTTAAGCTTATTAATTTATTTCTTGAGCAACAGGTGAGCAACTGAAAAGTAAAGATTTTTGTCCTGATGTTGGACACTGTCTTATGCTTAAAGCTACTGATTCATTCATATTTGTGGACTACATTTTTAAGCTAACGTTAGCAGGTTGTGCACATTCCTGGTGCTATGTGGGAGTGAAAGAAAGGCATTGAGGTAAGGCGCTTTGGAGCAAGCATAAATCCTCCTCGAGTCCTTTATCCAGAAATTAAATCCCAGCCATGAGGAAGTGCAAAAGTTAAAGAAGTTCTTTTTTTTTTAAGTTCTGTTACAACTCATTCATACAGTAAATGAAAAACAGAAAAACCCAAATGCACGAAAAGTGCTTCAGTATTGCACACAGAATCTTAAAGTTGTAATTTTAGCTCAAACCAAAATATTGTCCTAACCTTTGTCAGCCCCTACCATAGTATCACTAATAACAATTTGATTTAACTGTTTCACTATCAGTCAATGTCACCCCTCTGATGGGCTGTTACATAATAAAATGCTTTTTGTTGACAGGGACAAATGATTGCTTCAGTTCAGTTTGAGAAACATGTTTTGTTATTGCTCAGTCATATAAAATTACCACGTTGAGTCCACCCTGTATGCACTGATACGGTCCTGTTTCTAAACTGTCCTTGAATATGTAAAAAAAACACATGAGGACTAAAAATCTACCCTCTAAAAGCTTCAAACTGATGCTCACAAGCACAGAAGCATGAGAACACACAAAAACACACACTCACAGACAAAGCCTGAGGGGAAGTGACAGAGCCACCTGGAAGCGCTGCAGAGCCTGCTGTGAGTAGAGGAGTGGAGCTCTCTCTACAGATCAGCCCCACAAAGGAATCTCTCTGTCAGTGGTTTACTTCTCTTCATACGACTTGTCACCACGTTCTTCCTCTTTAGTGCTTTTCTCTCTTAGATGAAGCCGTGTTAGAGTGAGGGTGGAGGAACGGCGCTCTAATGCATTCAGAGGAGGTTGGTTGTGAAGTCTGGTTCCCCCCATGCTCTTCCTCCGAGGCTGGTCTATTGATTGTTGTGTGCGTTGCTGCTTCCTGAGATCCCCGTCAAGCCTTGTTATACCAGTAGCGTTCCTTTGCCTCCCTTTGGCAGGTAACTACAGCAGTGCAGTCTCGGATTTTAACAGTTCCTGAGCTTCATCTGACACGTTCAGGCTTTTTTCTCAGTATTAGTCTTCATTCCATTTGGTCCTGAATGGGCATTACTTTGTAGTTTTGACACACTGCTTGCCAATTAAAATGTAAAACTAAATTTCTTCTTAATTTCTGTCAACAAAATTTTAATTTCTGTAGGTGCTGGTTTTCACAGTATTTCCTCTGCTACTAAGGCGCTCTCGAATTCCCAAAATAAAGCTTAGTGAATGGCTTTAATCACCAGAATCTAAGCATGGACAGAGCAAATTTCAGCAAGCACCTTTAATATTAAAGACTGAGTAAACACAGTTTTTAAATGATTTTTATTTATTAAGGGAAATGAGTTATCCAAACCTACCTGGCCCTATGTGAAAAGTAACTGTCTCCCTGGAAAACTGAGTTGAGTTTCACAAGCTGATCATCAATACGTGATTACTGCCAGACCCGTTGAATCGAGAAATCAGTGTAGTTGGCTAAAATAACTCAAAAACATCAACCAATCAAAATAAAAAGCTGGGAAACAAACGTTTTCACATCTATGAGTTACAAAAATATCACAAAGTCATGTCTAAAGCTGGGAGCCAATGGAGAAAACGTGGAGTAGTGGTAAACTTTCCCAGGAGTCTTTCCCAAAATTACTCCAAGAGCACATCAACAACTCATCCAGGAGGGAACAAAAACCCCCCAAACAACATTTAAAGAACTGCAGCTCTCACTTGTCCCAGTTAAGGTCCACAGCAGGTGAAAACCACTGCTGACCAAAAAGTCAGTTCTTTTTTATATACATGTAGCACCAAATCACAACAACCATCACCTCAACAACACGACAATAACAGAAAGAAAACCCCAACAGTCAGAAGGCCCCCTGAGAAAATACTATGAGCGACAGTGGGAAGGAAAAACTTCCCATAATGCAAATTAATGTGACGCTGTATCTAAACATAATAAAGACTATGCAAAGCGAAATATCTGCTTGTTATAGAGCAGCTTATTGAGTGACAGTAATGTATGAGCGAACCAAAGAGTGACTGGAAAGCCTTCAGGGTGCCAGCCCACAGCTATCGACTTTTCCTTCCCATGTTTTCCTGAACATGTTCACGGCAGTCACACCGACTAACTGGGAAGCAGATGTTTGGCTGCCCTGTTCCCACTGCACACTGGATAGCCTTAAAACTTTGTGGGGAGCTTATGAAAAGTTGATCTGAGTAAATATTTTATGTAGGCCATTTTTGTGTTTGATTACCCAGCTTGCTGATGTGTATATGCAGCCCTGGGAGCACGGGGAGGACAAACTCGACCCGCCGTTTGCCACTCATTTGATGCACTCATCCATACAAGCTCCCTCCTTCACTTTCTCTCGCTCTTTGCTCTGCCCATTAACTTCAATTAATGTGATGGTTCATCAGCGGTGAAGGACTCTGTCACGGGGATGTACCCCACTACTTATCTGATTACTCTTAATGGGAGAAAATACGATAAACAAATTCAATTATCCCTGACCTATTTCCAGTGGTGGGGACATGAGATTATTATTCATGTCATCTCTGACGTATGAATATGAAGAGGTCTAATTACCTTGGTGTCACATTATGGATGGACAGGGTATGTAAATATATTCCGTATTCATGGTGATGAACCTCTCTGTTTTGTAAAGGCCAGAAAGGGAGTGAGCGATACTGAAGATGAACACCTCCTGTTGTGTCCTCGGTGGCCATCAATTCTTCACCGAGAGCGGCCTTCGTCCGCCTGTATTGATGATAGGAGTGCCGGCACCACGGAGTGCTCCAGCAACCACACAAATGATGAAGACGGATGGATATAGATTTCATTAAATCTGGACCTGACTACATGAAGATTGAAGGAGGTAATTGAAGACAAAAAGCACGCTATGTTTACCAATCCAGCTTCTTATCATCTAAATCCCACTTTTAAGCATTTCACACACAGGCGTTACAACAGATGAGCCTGTAACGGCATCTAATGTTTGCTTTTTCTTCTTTATATTAAACTATTCTTACACATAATTCCTCTTCAAATCAGTACTGGTGGTTGGTTCAGTCGTCTTGTTTACCTTAACACTGTTTAACTGTAGGAGATGCGTTTACCAGCTTAGATTACACATTTCTGAACATTGCTATCATCAGGTGGAGAGAAGTAGTATTTGAATGAACGTGTCTGCATGTCTGCTGGTTGCATCACAGATTTTAAGGTGAGGACATGCCGCGTGTTTCCAGCTCGTTCCGTTGCCTTGAAGTTGACAAAAGAAATAACACAGTCACCATGTGGAGTTAGGACTAAGGCTTTAATGAATAAGCTATTTTTTTAGAAACTAAAAGATGTAACTCTTTACACAAAGCTTCGGGGTTTTCAATTAATCTATTAAAAGGGTTCAAATGAAGTTAATCCAAACTCTACGCCTGACCTTACACAGGATGCCAATGACTGAAGATGTTACAAACATAAAGTGCCAGTACAGATGCTTCAATATAAAATATTATAGAAAATAGGTGAAACAAAGACATAAGATATAATAAATAAACTCCATATAGTCCTCTTTTTAATTTATTTTTGCTCAATATGAAGACAATTTAAATATTGTGCAGTATAAGGTGACTTTTATGTAGTGCTCCTCAGCATGGCCTATCTGTGGAATAGCATGGGCTCCCTCTGTTGGCCAGTTGCCGGCTTGTACTCGAGCTTTGATAGAGGTGATGTGGGGCCAGTGTGACTGTCACCGGAGATAAATGGAGGTTCAGGAGTGTTTGGGCCACTGCTCCTGTTTCATCTCATAAAGGGAAACAAAAACTCTACATCTTTAGAAATGAAGAAATTCACTTGAGTTGTTGAGAATGAGTGTCTGCTGTTCTGAGTCCTGTGCTTCCTTACATTGAGCTGTTGACTGCTCATGTTTAAACCTTTATGCTTCTTTATGTGCCTTTCTTTCCCGTTTCTCTTCTCTAACTCACAGCCCTCTCCACTTTTCCCGTTTGTGTGTGTGCACGCATGTACATGTGAGAGAGAGTGTGTACATTTCTCCATCTCTGAATACACTGGCGCTTGTGTCTCGGAGAGTTCACTGACTCTAAAGGATCGATGAAGGGAGGAGATTCAGAGCCAATTATTTTCAGCTTAATGGTCCCTGGGGTGTAGGGGTGAGCAACAACAAAACGCCTTCAAGAGACATCAATTCTGGACAAGCCAGATCCTCCATCTCTGCACTGCCACAGTGTGGGCATCAACTCCCAGCTCTCAGGAGGAGAGGGAAGTGCACGTACACTGAGAAACACGTGCACAGCAACAACAGCTGGAATGTGTAGACTCAGAGCAGCGCTACTCCATGTGACACACTAAACCAGGAAAACAGCTTGATGGCAGACAGGTAAAGGAAAAGAAACCTGCTCAAAGCCGGAGGAAAGGAAAAAGGAAGCCAGTCCACTTCTTATCCATCCTTGGTTAGCTTTAGGCTTCCATCTTGTTTTAGACACTTGCTAGATAAGCAAACATTACTGCAATGAAAACCACATACATGAACCCAGACTGGCTGCCAGTGACCCAGTGGATGTTTACAGGTTCAAAAGTGATTGTTTTGTTGTCACTGTGCAAAGCAGTCACAGAGACTATTATGGCCGCTTAGCACTTGACTGTTTCTCAGTTACGTCATTATGTCATTGATTTCATTAACTGTCATGATCCTGGGTTGATCTGGAGTTTTACCCTCAGTTGAAGGTGGGCAGGTCCTGCCCTAGGCTCTGCCTGCTTGTGGAGCCTTCTGGTATCCCGCCCTTCACACCTGAACGTGGTCCCTGGTGCTAGCATCCTTGCTCAGATGACATCTCTCATATTGCCTGACTGAGACTGTTTCCTCTGGTCTGCATTCTCCAGCCCAGAGGAAATGTTTTGAAAAAGTTTTGGAAAAGTTAAATACTTATAGTTACAGTCATGTGCCTGTCCACCCTGCACTGTGCAATCATAACCAGTTGATTCCAGTCAGAATCCACTCAGCTCCTGGAATATCCAAATAAGAATCCAGTTCACTCTGCACATTAAGTTTTCCTTTCATTAAGTCACACACACTAACTCCTTTCTCCTGTCTGGCAGAAGTGGCCTCTGGTGGTGTTCCTCTGTCCCCCACCTAATTCCTCTTTGCTAATCTCTGTGTGAACCTGGCAATAAACCATTTCAACTTCATACTGTTGTTTTGGGTCGTTCAAGAATCCTCCATCACAAGTGCCGTGTTTGGCTTTGACAGTAATTTGTAAACCAAATTATTTGAACTACCTTAGTGTTTTCTTCACATGCTGTTGGAAAAACACCAAAATAATTTGGAAATATTTCCCCTGAGTTATGTGGAGGCCAGTTTTAAGACCAAACAATGCATTGTTTAATTAGCACATGCTTTAGCCATGATGATATTTACATTTCACTAGCTGGGCCCACGTCCTCATTTTAGGTTTGACAGCGTTTTAGTAGGTAAAGGTGAATGCTTGGACATGAATTGAGATGCGGTTTGGGGAAGGCCTGGAAGGGGACTGGCGACGGCTCCCGGGCCTGGCAGATCCCCGTGTACTAAATAGAAGTGAAGAAGTTAAAGAATTGAGAACAAGGAGGGAGGGTGGGGCACGTAAACGAGAATGAACAGCTTGCACAACTGAGGGAACCTATATAGATGACAACCGAAAAGAGGGTGTTTGGATGCATGGTCCTGCTCCTGAAATTCTGATACATAATCTCCAGTTCAAATATTGGATTCTGAACCAACACACTTTTTCTAATTACCATCATATTACCATCATATTTCACAAGCATTTCTTGCTTACTTAAAAAAAATCTGCTTTTTTCACATTTAGAGTGAAAAAAGCAGATTTTTAAATATAAAGCACTGCCTATGATAATATCTACATCAGTAAAGACAGTACTTTCTTTGTCACATCCCAAAGCTGATATTATATGCTTAACATGTCACTTCAACTACTACTGAAGTACCTTCAATAATACGTATTATTAGCTACACATTATTTTAGGTAACAATGGAGCAACCTGAAAAATGAAGGCAGTGCACGAGTGCCACAAAAGATGGTTCCTCTTGGTGCCACATAATGCTGGCTCCAAATTGAGTCAATCTTCCATGTTAATATATATTAAGAGCTTTAAAAAATATTTATAGCCTGGCACAAAAAACTGTTCTGCCCTTTAAAGATAGTTTCCCGTCAGATCAATTCTGAGTGGAGTGATTTTTTTATATAGATATATATAATATATCATATATTTTTTATAACATACCAGCATATCTCTTCCACGTGGATGAAGTATGTTGTTAGTGTGTTGAGGCGCTTACTTCCTGAGTGAGAAAAGAAAAACTCTCTTTTAACAGGAAGAAACTTCCAGCAGATCCAGACTCGGGGAGGAGGCGCCATTTGATCTGCAGCGACCAGTTGTGGGTGAGGAGAGGAAGACAGGACAAAGACATGCTGTGGAAAAGAACCAGAGATTAATAATAACTAATAATTAAATGCAAAGTGGCGTATAAACACATGGGTGAGTGAAACAGCTGATAGAAGAAACACTCAGTGCATCAGGTGAATCCCCCAGCAGCCAAGACCTATTGCAGTGTATCTAAGGGAGGATTCAGGGTCACCTAATTCAGCCATAACTATATGCTTTATTAAAAAGGAAAGTTTTAAGTTCAATCTTAAAAATAGAGAGGGTGTCTGTCTCCCGAATCCAAACTGGGAGTTGGTTCCACATAAGAGGGGCCTGAAAGCTGAAGGCTAGGATATTTAAAAGTAGAATGGGAGGCAGCTCCCATTCTACTTTTAAATATCCTAGAAACCACAAGTAAGACTGCAGTCTGAGAGCAAAGTGCTGTATTGGGGTGATATGGTACTAGTATGGTGATAATATGGCATATTTCTCCTATACTGGCTTCCCCTCGTTGGCTTCCTGTTAAACCAAGAATTTAAATTTAAAATCTTTCTCATCATTTACAAGGTCTTAAATAATCAGGCCCCATCTTATCTTAATGACCTCATAATACCATGTCACCCTATTAGAGCACTTCGCTCTATTCGCTCAATGTTAATACTGCATTGCACTGGGTTATAATTTTGCCCATGTAGTGTTTGCATGCTTATGAAAACTATGCACTTGGTCCACTGCTAAATGCACATTATAGTTGAGTTCACTAAATGGTATATTGTTCAATGTAGTGTTTGTCGAATACCTTTGTGTGTAAAGAGTGGCCTTTCTTGGCACTATTCCACTGCTAAAAGTTGTTTTTCAGCCAGTTTACATGTCGCTTAATCCAGTTTTTTGATTTTCCACATCCCAGTCAACCTTGAAAACTTCTTGGCCAAACTCTAAGCTCACTACCAGTTGCAGCAGATGGCCATCCCTGAGTCTGGTTCTGCCAGACGATCAATCTTGTTAAAAGGGAGTTCTTCCCTCCCACTGTTGCCAAAGAGCTTGCTCACAGAGATGACCTGATTGTTGGGGTTGCCTTTGTTTTCTCTGTATTATTGTGGGGTATTTAACTTACAACATAATCACCTTGAGGCAACTGTTGGCATGATATGGCACTATATAAATAAAATTGAATTGAATTCACATGTTCCAGTTCTGTCTCATTTAGTCCATCAATCTATCAACAAAATAAAAGCATGTGATCAGTAACTCCTGAATGTCTCATACTGTCATTTGTCCAATGCATCATTTTACTTCTTGTTTCTTAAAAAAAAGTTTTATCTAGCACAAAGAAAGTCTCTTAATATGACATTTTCCCTTAATGCTTGGTATTACAACATTTACATTAAACACGTATCTTAAATCTTTTCACAAAGACTGACAAGCAATGCAAACTGAGAACATCCATCAGCTTCCCAGCAAACCACTTAGAAGATAGAATGTATTACGTTCACCTTATACAGACTGCTTATTGACTGCTGCTGTAGGTAAGCACTGTAAAACTAAATAAAAATTACACTGAACTGAAATCACGTTTATGCATTTTGACAGTTTTTCTGTTGTAAGATTTGGATGCATCAGGCAGGTACAAATTGCATGTAGGTGGTAAATGGGCCGTAACACCAAACAGCTCTGACCTGGTGGATGTTTCATATTAAAGCTCCTCAGCATTTACGTGTTTTATTTTATGTTATTGTATATGCAGTGTGATTCTCTAGAAATTCCCTGGTTTGTGCTGTTTCATTAAACTCTTCTTATGACTGGCAAGATTTAAGGTGTAGATCTGTTATTCATGTTTTTAGCACATAAAATAAATTATAGTTACATAATGGAAACTGCATTAGAAGAAGATATTACCTTGTCACTAAAACATAAATGCTGACTTTTTTGTTCCTGATTTGACAAAAGACACTGTCAAAGTTTATGTATGCTCATACATGTAAAATGACTTGAACTGAGAGCAAACCTCTCTCACTTCTTCTTTTGATGGCTTGGAAATGTAAGAAATCATTAACAGTCACTGTCAAAACAGGCTGACAGGAAACGTGATCCCCCCAAAATAAAGGAGCACGTTTTCATGTACTGTAATACATTGATGAAGAATAACAGCATCAAGAGAAAGTCTTTGTTAAATCTGTGAATCTCCCTGCATACATCCGCTCCGTCTGCATTTTTACCTCCATCGTTTGATTGGAGTAAAAACACCGTTGTGTCTTCTGATAATTATCTTAAAAGACTGGAGAGGTGAGGAACCCGCTGGGCTCGGAACCATCTCCTTTCCCAGGTTGCAGAGCAGTGGGACGCCTGGTTGTTTAAAGCAATCCCACTGGGTGTCTCTGAGGCAGCTTTCAATGAGGCGCCACCGGCGACACTTTCCCCTTCCAGCTTAGTGCTCATCAACTATTTAGATATGCACTTAACGCTCCTGGGGAAGCTAACATCGAGCTGCTGGCGGGCAGAGGGAGAGGAAACACTTGTCAAAATAATGGCCAGGGGATGAGAAAAGAGGAGTTCTTTGGTGGACCATGCATGGCCAAAACAAAGCAAAACTATACTGAGGTGGCTGGGGGTTTTTTGCACAAGAGCAGAGAGAAGAATAAAGGGTGGTTTTAATCCAAGAGTGCCCCTGCACCCCCACCCCCTCCAGTTCTGCCTGTGAGTCCCCAGGCACAGAGCCATGAGGACTTCTTCCTCTTCCATCCTTCGCGTGTACAGACACATCCCTCTCTGTCTGTCTGCTCACATCCCTCTCTCTCACCCAGGCTCCCCCACATCCTGTGCTCCGACACCCTTACTAGCCTTCCACCACCACCACCACCACCGCACACCTCCAACACCAACTCTCCCCTCCTCCTCTTCCATCTCTATTGCATCCCCAGACTCCCACAAGCAACTCCATGAGGGGTCGCATGATGAATGAGCAGACAGTCAGCAGGACCTTTGTGTGTGTGTGTGTGTGTGTGTGTGTGAGAGAGAGAGAGAGAGAGAGAGAGAGAGAGAGAGAGAGAGAGAGAGAGAGAGAGAGAGAGAGGAAGGGGGAGTCTGCATGTGTGTGTGTTGGTCAGAGAGTGATGACCACAACTGCCAGAGTGATCACAGTGGGATTCATTATGGCGACAGACAGGGCCGCCTCTAAAAATCTGACCGAGTGTGTGCGTGTGTTTGTGCACGCGTGCCAGTGTGTGTGTCTTGACAGACCCTCCACTAAAATGGCGTCTGAGGATTACACAATGACTGGGAAGGAATAAACAGTCTTGTGTGCGTGTGTG
Source organism: Pelmatolapia mariae (assembly GCF_036321145.2). Classification (NCBI taxonomy): domain Eukaryota; kingdom Metazoa; phylum Chordata; class Actinopteri; order Cichliformes; family Cichlidae; genus Pelmatolapia; species Pelmatolapia mariae. The sequence continues at coordinate 6,534,430 of NC_086237.1, read as the reverse complement.
TGTGTAGGTTTGATAAATTATTTACATCAATGAGAAAGCAGCGTCGACACTGTTTATGCCTGCACCTGCTCTTCTCAGTGCTTAAAAGATGATTTATGTGTTATGGTCACATCGGATTTCGGCAACTATTGGTCTGGCGTCTTTTGGGACATAAAGCGGTGGTTACAAAGTGCCGCAGGCTTGTTTGGGAGGCGGCACAGTGAGAGAAGAGCAGCATCATATAACTGGACCATACAAACTCCTGTCCAGAGAGCTGTTACAGCAGTTTGTTTGCACTTACACTCAAATGAGTTATGGACACACTAAGGGAGGGAAGGCTGGCAATGTTCTCCATGAATCTTGTAGTGTAAGAAGCTATCGTCAGGATAGGTTGACACCACCTAAGATCCTCACTATTGCTTAGGAAAAGATAAAACAAGGCATCGCCGTGTGATGTCTCAGCTAATGGGGTTAATTAATGGGTATAAAACATGTTTCAGAAGTAAACACAGGAAAGGATTCATGAGGAGTAACTGTTACTGTACTCAAGTAACAAAGTTTAAAGTTGGTACTGATTTAAACTATTTTTAAAAAATGGGCACAATTCTGTTGTAAAATGATTGCATGGGTTCAGGACAAGTTCTAAAACCATTCATGATGCACTGAATGTGGGACAGGAGGTTTAAATAACATATAAATGGGTCTTTTTTAGTGAAAGCTGCATACTTCAGCCGGACAATGTCAGGTAAAGTTTTTCCAACAGCGTGGCTTCATACAACTACACTGCCCTCATTTCAAACTATATGATTGGGAGAACAGGGAAACAACAAAACGCAACAGAAAACCATTAGTTTACTCAGGTAACATACACTTAGTGCGTGTTGTTAAAAGATGATGAAACACAGTGATAAACATACTCCTGTCAACTTTTTTAAAATGTGTTACTGGCATCAAACTCTGAATGAGTAAACATGTCTGGAGGAAGAGTCACAGTTTTCAGATTGAACAGTCATTATTTTGTCTTTGTTCTGTTTCAAAATCTTGTTTTTATTTTGGAATTTGTTTTCACTGAATGTGTTCACCCATGTTCATGTGTCAAATTACAAAACAAAGTTTGCTTGATGTGTTCTCTGCCGCTATAAACCTGACCTAACATAAAACAAGTAAAACAACAAGCTTGGATGTAGATTTGTGTCTTATTGTAAGGGAGGAATAAAAAATGTAATTTAAAATTAAAATTAAATGTTCTGTTCTGAAGCATTGAAAATGTGTTTTGGAGATGTTTGCGGCTCATGTCACCGATTTATACCAGCAGAGCTGGATGCACTTCTTAGTGAGCACTGTCAGTGCTATACCATGTACTGAATAACTGTTAACCCCCTCAATGGAATAATTTCGCCTGCTGTAATTAGTGAACATAAATTCTGACAACTAAAAGTAGAAAGAAGTCATATGTACCTATTTTATAATAAAAAGGCTTTGCTACCCAGGCTGCTTGTTGTAAATGGAAAGACGCAGAAAGCTAATAATAAACAAGCAGCATAAAAAATAATAAAAACTGTCAATGGTAAACAATGTTTGTAAACTTGACCATATATTTTTACATTGTGTTTACATTGAAAAAAGGTTTTTATTGATTTTTAAAATGCATGTCCAAATTTTTTCTTTAAATTTAATTTTAAATCTAATGATTTGTGTATTTTATTAACAACTGCCTGTAAGTAAATGTGGTATATGGTCACTGTGTGATACAGCAGGGTCTGCAAGCGTTACACGTCATAAAATCTGTAGCAATTTTTTCAGTTTAAAATTTGCTCAGTATAATAATATCAAATTATAATAAAGGCCAAACTTTTAAAGATTATTCTAGTTGATTCTTTAAGATTCGGTGTGTAACTCAGATAAACACCGAATGAACAAAATCCTTCTTTTCTGTTTGTCTTCATATCCGTGCTTTACATGCTCTCTTACTTGAACTTTTACCAACATCATTGCACATCTTACATTAATTTGCCTCCAAAGTTGCACCAACATTGCTCCACTGTAGCAAGCAGAATGTGATACTGCACTTGTCTGGAGCGTCTTAGCTTCACATTGCATCATTTTCCCTGTAGTAGCTCCCAACATGTCCCAGATATCAGTCTCCTGCTGCAGACAGGGGTGTCACAGCCAGATTTACATACAGCCCCAACAACACAGACACCCAGCGGTACCACAATGCCACACACCAGTTCAATATTTCATAGCCCTATGAAATATGCCTGAATATGTGCTCGGCATCTGCCATCTTTGGGGCTTTGCAGCCCCCAGGAGGCCTGTTTGATCTGTAATTGGGAAGTGTGCTGAATTAATCAGCAGTTTATCCGCTTTTTAATTGAAATAACACTTTCAAAAAACACAGATAACACAGCACCACTGATCCTCCTCATATTGTCTTTCGCCTATTGTCAATTTTCATCTGTGTATTCACGAATGGCCCGTTGAGATTCAAGGGAAATAACAGTGTTGGGAATCAGAAAAAAGCTAATAAAGACAGAAATATCTTCACTGTGCAGACAAAACAGCGTTCCATGGAGATTTCCTCTGATGTTTAGATTTTTTTTTCCACTGTTGTGTTGTTTGGTGGGCCGTTTGTTGATTTTTCATCCTAATGCTCTTCAGTTAAATAGCAACAGTCAAATAATAGTGGATTATATAATCCACAAAGCATATTTTGCATTTTGCTTAGTGATGCCTGAGGCCATGAGCTTCTGTCATACGTGCTTGGCTTACAGCCTTGTAGCATGTAGCATGCTAATGCTGTTTGCAAGATGCCATAGAAAGAATTATGCTGCTATATGAAAATGAGTGAACTCTCACAGATAGAGTAGTAGAGCTGTGGGCATTCAGAAACAGCTTCCCCTTAAGTATGTTTTAATATATCTACCTAAATTATTTTATTAGCTTTGGTGTATGCAACTCTAAAACAGAATTCAAAGTTGCCTCCCTTCCACTACAGCAACACGAGCTGAAGCAAGGTAAATTTGAATGGTCTTAATCAGTCATATTAGCCTTTGAAAGACTGATGAGGTGATTCATTAGTTTTGCAACAGCTGCATCTGTGTCTAATGTAACTAAATCTAATTTCATGAATAACTATGGATCATAGTGAAAAAACCAACAGAACAAAAACAACAGGAACAGAGGAAACCAGGTTTGTGTTCGTTTTTATGACAAATATTCATTTTTTTGTGGGAGCAGCAATCTGCTCGTCTCTGTCTTGCTTCTGGTTGGTTTCTTGGTTTTTAAAAAAATCAGCATCTTTTCCAAAGCTCTCAGGAGTACCTCATCTAAAGTATTTTAATCTAAAGAACAGTTATGTCCTACTGGAGCAGTTCCTGTAGCTGAAACGTATATCGTGGTGTGGGCCACTTTAAGACTATTTGCTTCCAATTATTTGTAGGAAACAAGCAGCAATCACAGAGGCAAGTCAGCACGACAGACTTCTATATTAATATGCTCATCAGCTATAAGAAGTAACAAAGGATAGTGTTAAGATCTGAAATTACAGCCATGGCTGCCTTAATTGACAGTGTGGGGACAAAGCTAGGCTGCTAGCCCCTCCACGTCACGTAACTGGACCATTTCAGCATAATTTTTATGAAATTATTTCATAATTAATATAGCCGACTAGGATGCATAGACAGTCCAAAAATTCTATCCTTCAGTTCTGGTCAATGACATTCTTGTATTTTATTTGTATGTTACTATAACAGGTGTCTGTATCTGTGCATATAGAGATGATGGGTGCAGGTTGATAATCAAGCTTTCTAGCATAAAATCATTACTTGGCACTCTACCCTCTCAACAAGTTTCAAGAAGAGGAAAAATGTCAGATGTGAGTCAAAAATATCGTTTTACATTCTGATTATTCAGGATTTTAGTTTATGATAATTGTTTGTTAAATCCTTGGCTATACCAGCTTTAATGTCTCAGTGCTGCACAGCTCAGGGTTGAGATCTGAGTATCCATATGCTGTCACTACAGTACAAAAATGGTTTCTCTCAGCTGCCTGTAATGTAGCTATATTTATACTGGTTGAAAAAAAACGTGGAAGTGTCTCCAAGCATCCCCCCGACAGCAGCCATATGTGATATAATAAATTGTTGCAGTGTAGATCAATGTCTGTGGGAAGAGGTGAGGGAGGAAGGGAGCAAGTCTCATTGTTCCTGCTCTCTATATTTTTGCTCTTAAGGAAGATCCTCCGCTGCCTACATGACGGATTGCGACCATTCTGGAGTGGCCGTTTGGTACTTGGCATCAAGGTGGACTGGGAGCCCGGGGCCGTCAGGTCTGAGACGGCGGCTGTCCCCAGCGCTCTTCAGACTCATCCCCAAGGGTCTCTGTACTGCCTGCATCGAAAGGAGACACCATAAATCAGCCCATCTGGGGGGCTGTGTTCTGCCTCACCATCCATCTCAGCCCCTGGTCCCCACTGGGGAAAATGGGGCAAGAGGGGTTGCAAGGCAGAGGGTATATGGGGTTCACGTACCTGGGGAAATGTAGGAGTAGCTACAGGGAGGCAGGGCAGGGGTCTCTACCAACCCAATGAACCAGTAACCTAGCGGGCAGGAGACAGTGTGAAAAAAACAACCAGAGGAAAGGCCACACCAAGAGTCAAGAGCAGGTAGTGGACTGAAACACTGCGTATGTACCGTGGAAATGATATTAAGGGATCGCTCCATTTTTTAGCCATTGTTCCAATCAGCAATAAAACTGGCGAGATCTGTGAAAATAAAACAACAGCTAATTAATAAATCTATAACTACCAGCCATACTAATTGAACTCTAGTTAGGCCAGACATTAAATTTAAACATGTAAGTTAGTTAAGCTAAGGACTGAACCACCAATCACCTGATCAGGCGATCCGGTGCTGCGCGCACATTTATTCATAGTAATCATTGCCAGTGGTAGTGGAGCCTGTTTTATTCATCACTTTAATAAATGATAATCACTACTACATTAAATTTCTCATTGTTTTAAGTTATATGGCTTGTCCAATCACCTGAAAAGTTTTTTTTAAGTGCCAAACATGCAAAACTGTTTCCACCAAAGGTCACCAAACCTTCCTTGATGTTCCCTGGAGAGTGTCCAACAGCGGGTGTTTGTTTGTGATGCACACTGACAGCTCAGTCTGCATATCATATCATATAAATAACTGTCTGGCTGACCCCATTAGCCAATTCTAGATCCTTTGGTTCGCATTATAAAACGCATAACTCTCATGAGGTAACCAATAATATGAACAGTGTGGCTGTTCTCCCAGTTATTAAAATAAAGTTTAACTTCGAGCATCAATTAAAAGGAGGATTTACAAGCTTTACCAACGTTAAACCTCAGATGGGCAGAGACATCTGCAACGCCATCATTTGGGAGGAAGAAGACCTGTCACACGATGAAAAGAGAAAACACACACAAGGTTAGTTATTAATGTGTCACATGGTTTGGAGCACTTACAGTCAACAAGTCCTGATCCTAAGCTTAACGTGCACGCTGAAGTCCGAATCAGCCTCTGAAGTGTTCAAATATTTGATGTCCTGAATGCTGAGGCCATCGGATCTTAAAAATGTGCTACAGATGAATGATAGTCACTTACTACATACACTAACTAGCCACAAGATTAAAGGTTAATACCATTCACTGAATCTTTGTTTTGCTGGGAAATCCTGGATCTTGGCACTGATGTGAATGCCACTGAATACAGTTATGTGCATAATTTCTTAGACAAATACAAAATGAATGTTGCCTCTACATGACGACAGTGGATTTTAGGTCAAACAGTAAACTTTGTTTGAAGTGCAGAATTTCAGCTTTCATTTGAGGAGTTTTGCAGAAATTTTGCACCGACAGTTTAGAAATTACAGCCCTTGTTTTACAAACTCCCCGATTTTTAGACGCTCAAAATTAATGGGACATCTAGCAGCGACACACTGTGTCACTGTCAGGTGAAGCCTGTTCTCTTGTTTTGTGACAAATGAAGCAGACATAATATCTGAAGCTGATTCAGATTGTTGAATCTGTATCTTATTACTTTTCACTGTCATTTTAAATATGAGGTCCGAAGAAATGTCGCTGTAAGTTTGGAAGACTATCATTAGCCTGAAAAAGAACTTTGTAGTGAGAGCTGTTTCAGAGGAAGATGCACCCTGCCACACTGCAAAAATTACTCAGGATCGGCTTTGAGCAAAAAGACAAAGGATGAAAGCAAACTCAGTGAATCTCAATGTGGTCGAACACCAGCAGGATGCTCCAGAACAGGCTGCCGAAGAATTTCTACCTCGCAACAAACAGGGCCATTACACATCAGCATCTGACACATCTGCACAGTATATATTTGTATATAAGGAAGCTATAGTTAACCAACAGTTTATTAGCATTTGTAAAAATCTCTCCAATTAAGCCAGATTGTTGTTTTGAACCTAAATCTGTGCCAAGCTGCAGCAACCAGTGCTTACCCTGAATAAATGATAAAAACACAACTAAATAAAATGTTATGTTACAACTCTAAGACCACTGTTGCTGCTTGTTACTGGGGTCTGAGAGGGTGGGAGTCAGACCATGAGCGCATATCAAAGGGTAACAAGAAGAAGCTGAGACTGATTTTGATTGTATGAGTGGGAATGTGTGTGCGTGTGTGTGTGTGTATGTGTGTGTAAGAGACAGAGAGAGAAAAGCATTCATGTGTACGTATCAATGTATGTGTGTGTGTGCCTGTGGCAGTAGCAGGGGTCGAGGCGAGAAGCCTTTCACTCCATATCTTCAAACAGCGGCACGGTTCTGTACAGCAGGACCCTGTAGACGGTGGCAGTGCCGGGGGCTGCCGGGGTGGCTGAGAGGAGTCACACCGCTTCAAAGAAACAAGATACAACTGCAGGGCAGAGCATCCGATCCAAGCACGCGCCTTCACCCTCCAACCAACCACAGCAAGGATGGTAGGGGTAAGGGTGGTGGGGTGACTTCTCTATTCACTGCTGCCTTACTCTCTCTCCAGTGCAAACAAGAGAGAAGGAGTGAAGAGGCTACAATTACAGCCTGTCATGCAGCTTAAACACCCTGCTCCATCTCTCTCAATCTCTCCTCCTGGGAGTGGAGCAGCAGAAAATTTGCCAAAAGCTACAGAATAAACTAGAAAAGATACATTAAAAAAGAAGAAGAAGTGTTCACACGGCATGAAAAAGTTCACATTGTGACGTGACCACTTTAAATCTTCAAAGCAGTGGTATTTGAAGTAGTAGTCCTGGTGATAGTAGTTCTAGCTGAGTTTGGAGTGGTCTATAGCAGAGGTTACAGAATAAGAGTATTATGAGTGATTGTAATAAAAGTGATCATCAAACAGCAATAGCAGTAGAAACACTGATGGTCATCCAAGGACTACGTGGCTATTTCCAGCTATCATTATGTGAACATGGTGGATTTAGCCATCTAGTTTTTCTCCAGTCCCTGACAGGTTGATGCCATTTATAGAATGACAACACAAATATGTAGAGAGGAAAACCAACGCTTTGCAGATCCTCCAACAACAGCAACTGTCACAAGGTTCATGGAGAATGAAACGAGTGAACTCCTTTAATGAGAACGATGCAAATGCTGTAACACTGTAACTGACAGTAAGTGACGTCTTTGGCCATGTCCACACTGAGACCGTGTTTTTGTTAGAAAACGCATCTTTTTCTCTCCGTTTTGTCCTTCTGTCCACACTGAGACGCTGTTTTTGGCGAAGGAAAACTGAGCTTTTTGAAAACGCTCTCCAAAGTGGATAAATTTGAAAGCGCTGTTTTTCGCGTTGCAGTGTGGACTGCAAAAATGGAGGCTTTGGAAAACGATGATGCATTTTAGTCCTATGATGCAGTCATGTGACCAATTCAACTAAGATGGCGAAACTTCATTGTACAGCAGTTCTTTTGTTTGCTCTCAATTGTGACAGCCTTATTAAAGATTAATATCAGTTTGTACATGCTGCAGATAGCTCCAGATAAAACTCGGCACTTTTCCTCTACATTTTGCCGCAACGGTTCAAAGAGCCGGAAAGTAAACAAACGGCAGATGGAAATCAGGCAGATCGAATCGTCTTACTTTTCATGGATGTGCAGTACAGGAACGTAGCGTGTCCACACTGAAAACAACAGTGTGGACACGGAGCGTTTTTAGACGAAAAGACCTTTTTCAAATTTCTCTGGATTAATGTAGACGTAGGGGTGTATATGACACATCAGTTCTAAGTTGTAAGTTAGTGTTGTTGATGTGATTTCATTACATCAACTGCATGAAATGTCTTCACATATTGTACTTTTCGTGCATCTTTTAAATGTCATGACATGGGCCTTGTACGTGATGCTACAAGGTACAAAATCAATGAGAAAAGCTAAAATAATATATATGTGGCAAAAACACAAAAATAGGCAAGGGCAAAGCTATATGCTATATTATGCTATATTTTCATTCATTATGTCATCACTAATCATTACTAATATGACTGGACACTACTACAAAGAGATTTGCCTGAATCATAGAAGTTGTGGTCTTTTTCTGCACAATGTGGCAAAAGCCAGTTTTAAAGGGTTTTTATGTAGTATCCACAGTAGCAGCAGCAGTGTTACCAGTCACAAGGAGCTCCGCTGGTATTGAGAGCAGTCACACTGCTTCAAAGTAAAAAGAGCCTTTTGCAGGCCAGAGCATCTGATCCTTGTACGCACTTCCACCCTTCGATCACCGCGACAAGCAAAGAGGAGAGGGCGACTTCTCTTCTCGCTGCTGCCTAACACTCTGCAGTGCAAACAAGAAAGAAAAAGTGCAAAAGTTACCATTATAGCACGTCACACATCTTAAACACCCTGCTCGATCTCCCTCTAACTCTCCTCCTGGGAGTGGAGAACCAGAAAATGTGCCAAAAGCTACAGAATAAATAACAGAGCTGTAAGAAGGAGGGGGCTCTCTTCAAATGAATGCTAATTCTATTCACACCCACCATCCCCGCACCCCACCACCAACAACTTTGTTCACATATTGATGCGCACTGCAATCAACTTCAATGGCACGAGCCATCTTGTGGGAAGAGAGAGGGAATAGGGGAGAGAGAGAGCGAGAAAGTCAGAAAAGAGGGGGAAAGTGAAATAGGGGTCCCAGATTATTTCTTCACTGGAGCCCAACCACTGCTTTCATTAGCCCCTCCATTAATTAGCCTCCTTGAGCTCATTTGCAAGTCAATGGCTGTGGCTCTAGGACCAGCAGCTTTGAGCCACAGCGCCCCTGTGATCTCTGGGTCCTCCAGCCCCTCCACCCCTCACACACTGGATGCAAGCCTTCCTGACAATTAGTACAAAAGAGATTCATGCTCCGTATAGCCAATACATTATTCATATTTTCTCCTCACTTAAATAAATCATAATGTTCTTGAGGGTTTTACTTAAACAACATGCTTTCTCTCCTTCTCTGTCTCCCAGCCACAGCCAACTCACTTAGCTAACACACAAATGAAATTGGTTTGCAATGACCTTGCCCCGTATTTGGGTCACTTCCTCAACAGTGCAAGACAATCAGACACCCCCACCCCCCCCCCCCCCCCCCACCCCCCCCAAGACCATCGTTATAGCTCAGGGAAACGAGGACAGTTTGTCCACTAGTCTCCTCTGTCATCTGTAAAAGGACAGATCAGACTCTTCGCGTTTAACTTCTAAGAATTCCACCGTTTCAGATTTATCGAAACAGCCTCCCATTTTTAGTATGCAAAATAGGTTTTGATGCTTCCAACTAATCAGCCCCTTTTTTCCCCACCACAAACGCCTGAGTTGAAAGTCCTCCTGAGTTCTGAGCGCTCGCGCTGAAAGCAAGCCGAGGCTTCGTCTGGAGGATCGTGGGCCTCGACGCCTCTTATGTCCTCCACATTGATCTGTTAGCAGTGTTGTGCTGGACCGGTGCAGTCTGGACAGAGCAGAGAAGCTGTCTCAATGATTTAGCAGCCCTTTGTACTATTATTCATCTGACTGGAGGGAGTCAGTGTCCAGCTGAGGGCCTGCATCTTTTATGACCACTTGCACTCCATTCAGACAAAGGTACTTCCATGGAATACTTTTGAGACCCACAGCACATGTATATTGATGTACAGTATGTGGCTGCATATTGGTTTTGAACATCTTTATTTCATTGTGAAAAGGAGACGCTTTGCTATGATAACATGTGAATTTCTCGGGTTACCTTTAAATGGTCTGTCTTGTCTTCTCCCTACGTGGCAGTGCTATTATGAGACAGATGCTGTCATATTTCCCAGCACACTTGTCACATTAGCTAATCCATCAGCACCTGCCCGACCACTATCTCATTTGGAAAATTAAAGCTGTTCAAGGAACAGAGTCCTCCATGTTCCCTCTCAGAAGTTGCTCAGCCTCATTGTGGCTGTTATATTTTGTGCATTACCCCAGCATCGTCACGTCCAGGAGATCTGAAGCTTCAGGTAGAGACAACTAGCCTGTCAGCTGAGAGCGGGTAGTGCAGTTAGCCAGCTGACAATATGTTTATTAGTCAGCCCAAAGACAAGATAGGAAGGCTCTGAGGAGAGCGGATGCTCAGATCCTTTTAACTCTACTCAGGCTACTGGACCAGCTTAGGTAATATATAAAGTTAAGCTTTAGTAAATGATGCAAACTGTCAGTATAAATGAGTGCAAATATAAAAATGAAAGTAATAAAATGAAAGGACTACTTCACATAAAAATACCTCAAAAAAACTCATCACTTCTACTTGGTCTCTTCAGAAAGGTTGTTCCAAAGCTTGGTGTTGCTGAGGGGAGGTGCATGGACGTAAGATTTAAGATCAGCTTTGGACAAGTCAAAAGATCCCCACCTAAGAGGCTAAGGCTCATACTGGGTAAGCATTTCTGTTATTTAGCTTGAAGGAAAACACAGAAATGGTTTCAAAGTGACCAGAAAATTGTTGTGATGTGATTTGCTAAAAAAAGGAATCCTGGCTTCTTGCTTAGTTGGAGACAAATACATTTTCATGTATACTAGAGAGAATGGAGTTACAGTTGTCAAACTTGAATTACTTAGAATACTTTTTCTAACCCTAGAAAGAAGTTACAGAGCTTTCAGGTTTATCTTTCAGGAGAAAATCTTTTGCATCCCCTTCAGGCTGTCATATTTTTTTATTTGGTTTTGCTTTTTTTCCACTCACGATTTCATTTTCTTTTAAGTGTCTTTCAATTCAAACCACAATTTATGTTTAGGCACTGAAAAAATTATACTTGGTTAAGTTTTAGAAAAGATTTAATTCCACTGTTAAAACACTGGTAAGCCTTCATAAAACCAGGCATCGCTGCATAAAGACAGCTTCATAAAGGAGACACAACAGCAGCTTTAACAAAACTGCTTTATTTTTCACCTTTGGAATAAGAACTGCCAGCCTTAACTGAAGAAAGCTTCTCCTTCTCCTTCTGTCAGCTGCTCCTGGATGTCCTCCTCCATCCAGAAGGTTGATCAAGTATGGTCTCCAAACCACGTATGGTCTCCAAACCATACATCATAGCAGGTCTCACTACCTGCTCCACCCCTCCTGCACTCTCTTCGTCACCTTTCTTGTGTACTGTTCATTGCTCTGGATGTTTAAACTCTACCTCCACTGAGTCTACTCTACTTTGCATGTTCACCTTTCTGTCTCACACACGTGTTCGTCTTCTTCTACTGACTTTCATTCCTCTTCTCTCCAGAGCATACCTCTACCTCTTTAGACACTCTTCCACCTGCTCCATACTCTCACTACAGGTCACAAGGTCATCTTCAGACAACTTAGTCCAAGGAGACTGTAATCCCTGAACCCAGCTGTCACTCTATCCAGCTCTGATGTCATGTATTTCAGTGTGCATGATTTTGGTGCTGATATTACTGTATTTGGTGGTGACAGTAAGGAGACTGTGCATGTTATTCAAGATGGTCTTAGAAGGTGTACATGGGGAATCCAGGCTGGCCCTGTGAACCGCAGAGTTCCCAATAACCAGGATGAAGGTGGTCTGAGAGGGGAGGCCTTGAGGACCTGAGAGGGGGGCTGAAACAGGTAAAAGGTGGTGTTGGGGTGCTGGGGGCTTCTTTAGAGAGCTAATTTCTAGATAGAAAAAGGGGAATACCAGTACTTTCACCCCCTCCATCCAATTAGTAGAAGATTCCTCCTTCTTCAGCATTTATTACGCCTATTCAGTATTCGGGATGCTGCAATCAGTTTTCCATAACTAGGCTGCACAAAGAGCAAACGCTCCATTTGGTGTGATTTGTTGCCCCGCTTGACCACTTCTTTGTCTCAGCCGGGCTGCCTAAGCGCTGTGGAATGGGGCACCCCTGCTGTTTTATCAAGTCTGCTGAATCCGTAATGAAATAAGTGAGGGTGACAGTGACACGAGCGGGAGGGGAAGCGGAGATACGAGCAATAGAAGGCCTTATTTGAATCATTTAAGCAAGATGCAATTACAGCTGTGCCCAATGTGGAGGAAACAGCCCATTTTAAAGGCAACACAAATCAATGGGCACAGCGTTGGTGATGTGTTTGACAGAAGTGCCTGTTAGTGGAATATGGTTGCTCTCAGGGATCATTAGACACCCTGCAGACAATACATTATCACCAAAAGAGAGGAATGAAAACAAAGTGCAGTGGGAGTTGAGCAGGAGCCATTGGGCCATCTGTATGATGGTCCTGAACTGTCTTACCGAGACAGAAAATGACACTCGGTTTGCATGTTTTGAATACGCTCACATTCTTTTGGCAGTTTTGCATATTTTAAAGGATATCTGCACATTTTGCTTTTCCCAAAGTGCTCAGTGTGATTCTTAGACTTCATATCATGGACAACAGAATCACAATACTATGCCAAATAAATGCAACTTGCAATTAAAGTTTACATATCTGAGAACGACATTTACACTGGTAACAAATGTGCCAAATGGTCCATTTATTTTTTTTCCTCAAAATTCGCCTTTTATCAGTTGTATCAGGTGCTTGGATATAGTATGTCTAATGCATGTCAAGCTTTACTTAATCTGTTTCACAATAATGTTCCATCTTTTTGTTTATTGAAGTACTGTGTTTCCATTACCCTAATAAACTATGATTTACCCTTTTTACCTTTTTTTATGATACGACCTACTAGATCTTGCGAAATGTTACATTTTTCCACTGTTTCTTTTACTTTTACTTAACAAGCCATCACTTGACCCAGCTATCTTACCTAATTAGAGACCAATGTACAAACTTCCTTTTTATCTCTAAAATTCTTGAAAGACTTGTTGTAAAAGAGCTAACTGGTTTATCTGAAGACTTTCAGGATTCAGAACTCATCACAGTACAGAAAGAGCACTAGTGAAAGCTACGAATGATCTTATGATCTTGGACAGTGGACTCATCTCTGTGCTTGTTCTGCTTGACCTCAGTGCAGTATTTAATGCTGTTGACCACAATAGTCTACTACAAAGGTTATAACATGCTATAGGGATTACAGGTATTCTGATGCAGTGGTTTGAATAACATCTGTCTAAGGCTACGTTCACACTGCAGGCGAAAGCGCATCAAATCCGACTTTTTTAACCCTATGCGACCCATATCCGATGATGGTATGACAGTGTGAACAGCACAAATCCGATATTTTCAAATCCGATCTGAGTCACTTTCGTATGTGGTACTGAATCCGATACATATCCGATGTTTTAGAAAGCGACTGCTGTTTGAACGGTCACGTCGCATTAAATCCGTCTTTTACGTCTCTGACACAAGACAGACGCCAATTATCAGCGCTGGAGAAGTGCCCGAGAAGACATCACGAACGCTTCCTGGCCATCCAGTGTAGATGTTAGTGAAACTGTTGGGAAGACAACGTGAACATTTTATTTGTACTGTATAATCTGCAGATTTTGACAGAAATCTGCAACTATCCTTTGAAGCACCGCTCCTCTCTAAAACAGCAATAAGGATAATTATTAGGTTATTTACATTATTATGTAAATAACAAAATAACTTAAAGCAAAAATTGGGAAACGTAAAGTCCGAAGTCTTTACATTAAGGCCATCAGTCAAACAATATTGTTTGCTCTGGGTCTAAACAGAGCGCGTTGTGTGTGACATCTTCTTTTGCGCATGCGGGCCGCTTTGAGGGTTCACACTGGAGAGCGTTTGCTGTCGCATTTTATTTGTAGTGTGAACAAGCACACAAAAAAATTGGATTTGATCAAAAAATCGGAATTGAGCATTAAGACCTGCAGTGTGAACGTAGCCTAACAGACTCTGATTTGACCAGACTATGTCCTTCACTGTGTATATTAAACAAACTGACAGTTTTCTTGCAATATCTCTAAAATTACAGATATTTTTAGAAAAAAACTTTTTCACAGAGTAATGCTGAACAAGTAGACTGTAGTAAGTCATTACTATCAAGTTGCTCTAAAAGCTCCCTGAAAGCCCTCAGTTGATCCAGAATGCTGCAGCAGGAGTACTGACAGGGAACAAGAGACCATATTTCTCCTATAACAGCTTTTTATTATTGGCTCCCAGTTAAATTTGGAACCAAATTTTAAATGCTTCGCCTCACATATAAAGTCTTGAATACACACAACTGTTATATACCAGAACAAGCATGGATGGACTGAAGGTCTGTTCCTAATGAGTCTGAGCAATTAGTAACAGAGGTTAAGGAATATTCTCAGTGTCAAAAATGTATATAAGAGAGTGGTGCACCTGATTATGTTTGAGGGCTTCATGCCATCCAAGCCTTGGGTCCTCATGTTTCTTGACACACTTTCACCCAGCTTTTCAACATGAGTAGTTCAGGCGTGAGCTTCCTCCCCACTCTTTTAATCCACTGCCACATTGTTACTGCTGCATCCCAACATCCCCCATTGCCACTGCAGCCTTACAGCTCATTGATGGGGCCACGTCCATGTCCCCACAATAAAAAGTGTGGCCCCCAACTGCAGACTCAGCAGCCCCAGTCTGCCAGCGCTGAGTAGCCTACACAGCCCTCATTCAAACCTGCATGTCAGGCCACATCTCCTGACACCGGGCCACCTGACATTAGTGCCACAGTGAGTAAAACTGTCTTATTCCCTTGTAATCTACATCAGCCTCAATCAGTTTCCTCGGGAACTGTGGGTTTAAGGCCTGAATAAGTCTGACTCAAGTTTGCATATAAGTAAATTCAGTATTCTGATTTTGAACTGGGTAGTGATCGTTTTTATTCCTGAGCTGACCGATTTAGTTTCTGTGTTTTTTGTTCATGAGCTTGCCAACGTAAAGACTGTATTTTGTGTTTCTGAGCCAGTGAGTCTATATTTTGTTTTTGAACTGATAAAATAGTTTTTGTGGTTTCCAGATGTGACCACCTGAGGGGGTACGTCTTCTCCTTCACCATCTTCAGCCAAGCTTACCTAAGGTTTTCCATCACATTGATCTCCGGCCATAACACCAGAAGCATCAATGTTGCATTATACCACATGGTTGTATGTCTCCCTGCTCTGTGCTCCTGGTTTTCAGTTTCTCTGGCCCTGCCCCGTATCTGTTGTATTTTACGTGGCATTAAAGCTGATTTTTAAATTTATTCTGCCTTCCACATAGCTGCTCTATGACACTTTATGTGTTTATATGCAGCTTTGTGTAGCACTTACGTGGAGTTATATACAGTACCAATGGATAATAACCAAGGTAATGAGTAATTTGGGCTAGTATCAGAAGATTAAGAACAACTCTTAGAGCTCTGGTACATGAATGACAAAGAAACCAGACAAACACAGTTGTGTGGCTTAAAAGTACTTTAGTGATGTTAAGCCCTTTAAAATAATTTTTTTTTAAACAACACAGAATTACAACAGGTTTTAACAGAACTTCAAGTATAAAATTTTCCCCCAAAGTAGCAAAAAACAGAATAAAATAAAATTGTGCACAAGTAAAGAATTGGTCTTTTTTTAAGTCCAAATGGTACCGGTGGGGCCCATGATAAACGGGTGTATTGCATCAGAGTCCGTCCAATGGTAAGTGTGTGTGTGTGTGTGTGATTGTCTGTCCTACCGCACTACTTGTACAGTAGAGGATTGTAGTCCATCAATGTGCAAATGAGTATATGTATATCGTCTCCTAGGATCTTGGGTTGACTCGCCATCCAGTGAACACTGGAACTCTGGGTTCTGGAATCGCTGACCTGGTCTTCGGATTCGTCCCATATAAAAACCTGACCTATAAACAATGGCCAAATATATGTCACGAACAATTTAAGAATAACTCTCACAAATTAAACTAAAGTAGTGTCACACTGCAGTAACTACTATTCAGATCAGCTATCATCTATTCAATCATCATCAGTTCAGTCATGTTGTACAACATTAAAATATCAAGTTTCAAAGTTCACAGTATCAATATCCAAAATTTCACAGTATCAAGGTTCAATACTTGTTTGTAACCTGCAGTAACATTAAAGATTATCTACAAGGCTTCAAACATTCAGGAATTATAGTCACCATATAATTCACTTTCATGGTAAACATTAATTACATCCATCAAAATAAACTCACTGTACATATATATCTAATCACAAATAAATAAGTATATTACCCCTTTTAAGAAATGGAGCAATACACAAATGCTTATCAGAACTGAACAAAGTGCAAATAATCAATTCCAATAACATGTAAACACAAGGACTCAGGCTACGAATAGGAGTATTAAAATAGATGTGCTTAATCCCGCTTGTACCATAGGCCTACTAGCACAAGTGGAAATACACTAAAAATTACCTCCCAAGTATTCAATACTGAGTATTGTAAAACAACTGATTAACATCAAAAAATTACGCAGGAAGCAGCATGAAGTCTGCTTACAATTATCTCTCATAAACTTATTTTCAGCTGCTTTAACCATTTACAGCTTTTCACATGTTAATGACTTGGTTAACGATATAACTAGCACAACAGCAGTGCGTTTCAGAGACACCCAACAACTGTACCCACACTCCGCACGTCACGTGTCTGATTAGCCACATTTAGCTTACCGCCGTCGAGTGGATGCTCAGCGTTTACGTGAAGCCACAGCTCAGTAAACCTTCCGGTTTCGCTCTGCCCTCTACGACAACAAGTGCAAAACCATACTTTGTGAACAATATCAGTTTAAAGGTTTTTTTTAAAAAAAACTTGTTAGAGATTAATTTCTCCAGCTTACCGATAACCAAGTTTTAGCCTGCCTGCTCTGTTCGGGTGTAGAAGCAAGAGACTGAAAACTTGGGAGCTGGTACTAAGGAGGGACAAGAGCTGCCTAGAGCTTCACCGATTGGCTGACACGCGAGGAGTGGAGTAAAACAATAGGCTCATCTCATCAGAGCTCATCAACCCTTGGAGAAACTTAACCCTTGTTTAACCAGAACAAATATATAAATCTGTGTCCCTTTTTTTTTTTTTATAAATATTTTGATCTCGTTTCACTTTCATTAAACAAGGACAGTAAGAACAGAAACAATGAACATAAAATGTTTTACTTTTTCTTCTTTTTTGTTTAAGATGATTTTAGGAACTGGGTTACATTTGCATTTAATCCTTAGTTATTAAACTCGTGCTCTCTTCCACAGTGTGTCTTTTGTCCTGTCTCCTCCACCTCACGAATAAGAGATTTACATCAGTGCATTGCCAAATTTGACATAACTGAGTGTTCCAACATGACAATGACTCCAAACACACATCAAAAATGGTTTTGGGATGGATAGCGCAGACCAACATAAAGGCTATGCTTATAAGTCAGGTCCATGCTAGGATCAACTTAAATGAACCCGACCAATTCTGCTAAGACGACTGGTCAAGTAAGAATTATCTCAGAAGCTTTTTGATGGCTACAATGTGGTCCAGGCAGAAATTGCTAAGAGACATTTATCAACTATTAGTGGAGCTGTGTGTATATTTTTGAGTCTGTATATAAAATTGTGATGCTCTGTCATTAAGTCAAGGTCCAAAATATGTGTGCCAAACTCTTGTTTTCTTCAAATCATTAAAGGTGTATGCTTTATAATCCTTCCATCCTGAAAAAAGATCAGTTAAAATAAATCATTAAGATATTCACACCCAAGATGAGTGTATGTAAACTTATAACCACAACTGTAAATGCCAAATAGGAGCCTTCAATTTCAATTTATTCTAATGATTTTCTCCAGTAAAACTTACCAAATTCCACCTGGCTAAGGGTTGGAAACTAGCCATGATGAATCACACAGCATCTGGTGGATACATGTCAAAGAGTAGCTTTGTACCTTGGAGTTCAGGGGCAGCGGTCCCCAAGCCCCGGGCCACGGACCGGTACCGGTCCGAGAGTTGAGGCTCGGGTGTGAAAATTATGGTTTTCAGAGTTTTTATCGTTAACTCAATTTTCCTGGGTCTTTTCCCGTGTTGTAGTTGTGTGTCTTATTTTGAAAGAAATATTCACGCGTTACCATAGCGACCAGAGAGCATTAAGGGACAGAGAGGGGGATGTTACTCTCAGTGTTGTCATTTCAGGAGGACGCTGCTAAAAAAGTTACACAATTACACAGTGAATTCACGTTTATTATTATATTTACAAAATACCACAGTTTTTCTCTTGGTCATATCATTTTATTTTGTTGTGTTTATCCGCAACACCGTGAAAATATTGTCTGACATTAAACCGGTTAGGGACCGCTGGTGTAGGGGAGTCATTTCCCCCGCTGGACTGCTACATCAGAATTTAGGGTCCCTCATTAATCCCGGGTAAGAAACAACAAACATTTTTATTTCAGTGGAAACAAAGTGTTCCACTACAGCCAAAGTTGTGCTTCTAAGGTGTTTTTTTATCTTTTGTGTTTTTTCTTGCTTCTTCTTCTTTGTGGTTGAGTTATTTTTCTGTTCAAGCCTGTTTTTAACCAACCGGCCCTCGACCTGTGCATACCCCTATCACATTCAGGTTAAAGCATTCCACACAAAGAGATATAAAATCAGACCATGAATTAGCCACTCCCCCAAACACTGTGGAAGTGTAATACTAAAATATTCCTTTAAAACATTAAATACAGCCTTCACATCTACATTCTTAGAAGCACACTGAAGAATAAGAGTTGAAACACATTTCCGGCAAATAGTGAAATTTACTAAAAGTTGCTTTAAGGGTTCGCTTTGTTTGGTTGATTCTGCACAGGAGGCCCTCATGTGTAATAAGACAGAATGAGATAGCAATAGGGGAAAATGGTGACCTACTATGACAGTTTTGTGGGATTTAGGCTTTTCCAGTTAGTTAGTCTTAACATTAGATGAGCTCCAGTAGCATCTAGACCCAGTGTTGGATATAACTGAGCCTGGCACCTCTGGGACATGTCAAGCACCAGTGCTTTCTCTCACTCAGTCTCACTTTGTGTTTATTTCTCTCTCTGTCTTTCTCCCCGCCTGAGGATGAGGCCATCTGGTCTATGTTGGTGGAGCCAGGCAAGCCGACTGGAGATGGTGTGGGCCAGACAAGTCTATGACTGGAACACAACTCGCTCTGTATATTGCCTTGTTTTGGCCACAGAGCCTAGTTGATCACCCTCAGCAGAACATTTTACATTTGGAACACTCCTCATTTACACTTGTACAGACGAGCTGCACGGTGGCCTAAGGAGTGGCATCATGAATAAAATTATCATATCAAAATATCAGTGGTGAAATTATCCATTTTTGTCAGCCTCCTTCTCTCATGGAGGGGGAGGAGGAGGAGGAAGAAGAGGAGGAGGAGATAGACACAGGGGATTGAGAAGCAACTGTAAGAACTTGTCAGAGGAAATGAGAGGGGCTTTCTGGACCGTGGACTCACTGACTGTAAAACAGGAATCAGAGAAGAGACCCCCAGACTTTCGTCAAGCCATGTGTGAAAGGAAAAGAATCTCTTTTGCCCTTTTTTATGAAGTTATTTTTGTGTCTTTTTAAGGCACCCATAAAAAATACTGAGTTGAGAGCATATTTATCTCTATTTGAATGTAAAACCTCATGAATAAGACAAAATAGAAGGGATCTAGCAGGTGTTGCACATCAAAGTAACATCTACCTTAAAGATACAACCCAAACTTTCCAGAATTCTAAGGATAGTTTGATCCAATTTGGTGGAATTTAAAGGTATGTGTTAACCTTTTCCAACAGTAAAGCTGCATGTTGTATAAAACTGTATCATTATCTTTTTAATTTAATGAATTAATTTTTATTTGAGGTTTAATATAGTAGCCTGGTTTAGGCTTGATTTGGTCAGCCTGCGAGTTACTGCTTTTAAGAACCCTGCAATAATTTAATGCTCTTGACATTAGGTCTTATAAATCTTTGATGTTTCATAAATGAGCAACTTTCACTATCTAGTTAACATTACATCAAAAAATAATAATTTCACTTTGAATTTCATTGACTGGTTACGGTCTGTGAATAGTATGAATACTACTCTTTATACTCGTTTTTATTCATTTCTTTCCTTGTTCACTGGGTAAATTGTAAAAAGGGAAGGTTTCCTTTTCCTGTACTTGGACTTGTGGTATTTGGATGTCTGAGAAAGTAAAATGGCAGCTGTTTTTCAGAACTTTGGTATTTATTTTTATGAAAGCATTTTATTCTTACTCCCTACATTTTAACACAAATGTCTGTTTTTTATACTCAAACCAGGCTCGTTACTTTTGATTTGAAATATGTGATGAGCATAATAATTTCAGGTCGCCGCGGATCTTCAAACTGATTTGAGTCTAAACAGCAACACATTAATGTCGTAAAAGTGTATTAGTCACCAGCTTACTGCATACAATGGAATAAAAGAGGCTAAACCATATAATGTATTCATCATTTGTAGTGCCACAGTCACAGGTTAGCGTGGAGCACTATGAACATTGCAGATGTTCATAAGTTGCAGTCATGGTACTTCAGCATCTAGGTAGGCCTGCAGGAGAGGGATGAGCAGTAAGTGGCAGGTAAATTCAGATACAGTGTTTCTACAGTATGAGTTTAACAACATTCAGCAGTGAGTGCAGTCACTCACAGTGTGTGGTTACTCTGTCTTCCCCCCCTCACCCCTAACCAGTGAAACAGTGGCCACCCCTCCCTGAGCCTGGTTCTGCTGGAGGTTTTATTCCTGTTAAAAGGGAGTTTTTCCTTCCCACTGTAACCAAAGCATTTGCTCATAGGGGGTCATCTGATTGTTGGGGTTTTCTCTGTATTATTGTAGGGTCTTTCTCTTGCAATATGAGGCACCTTTAGGCAACTGTTGTTGTGATTTGGTGATTTAGTTTGAATCTGTATGTGATGTCAAGAATGTTTTAATATATTGTTAATTGCCTTGCAAAATAAAATGAAATCTACTAATTCTGTGATATCTAAAGTTTGAATGAAAATACTCTGCTGCTTTGTGCAGTATAAACAGGTTATCTTGCTGTACTGTGATAGAATCATAGAAATGTCCCCCATGGTGTGATGAAATCACAGTAAAGGTCTGTGTTAGTCTCCTACAGAGTGAATGTGGTGTTCATATTCAGTCTGAGGTTAAACAAAATGTAACAGAGATTAATTTGAATTTAAACTGATGGTGCCTAGATTCATTCACTGAATAGCACCTTCATACCAACTTTATACCATCTAGTATGAAGAGTAGTATTCTTTTAGTGTAGGAGAGGGAAATAAGCCAAGACAACTTATAAAACATCTGCTTATATTTTGTTAAATTCAGTTGTGTCGATCCACAAAGAGCAGTGAACCTCAGGTCAGCCAAACATAGCATGTACACTCAGAAAATCTCCCTGTGAGCTCAATAAAAATTGTTCAGACCACTTGTGATTCTTTCCCCCAATACAACAAACCTGTTAAATGCAACTTTATCCCCTGATTGCAGTCATTTTTCTGTTTAGATGTTACATGAAAGTCATCCTCAAATGTAGGCAACAGAAAATAGAGTGATTTTTAAAATGCCACCATCCTTTTCTCTGGTTATGTTCTACATACCTTAAGCTGAGTATATTTATTAGAATGAAAAGACTAAAGTGAAAAGACTAAAATGAACTAGCATAACTTTATTTTATTAATAAATAAGTAATAATAAATGAGTTAAAGTTTTCACTTTTACTTAAGTACTTAAGGTGAAGCAATACTTCAACTTTTACTGGAGTATTTTTTCTGTATCTGTACTTCTACTTGATGAAAATCATGTACCGTTTACACCATCCTGCCATGCGATTGCATTTGTCTCTAACCTTCAGGAACCCTCACGCAGTGTTGCCAACTTAGCAACTTTGTCGCTATATTTAGCGAGTTTTCAGACCCCCTTAGCGACTTTTTTTCTAAAAAGTGACTAGCAACAAATCTGGCGACTTTTTCTGGTGTTATTGGAGACTTATTTATGACGACTTTTTGACGTGAAAGCGCGTATCGCTCTTACTCTCAACAAGCAGCGGTTGCTGCCGTGGGCACCTCGCCGTGCCAAAGCGCTCGCAGGCGGAGGAAAGTCCTCCCCCCGCTGCTATCAGGGCAGGAGATGTTCACACCTATGCATCCAAACTGCAAATGAATCGCACATGAGCGAAGCCGCTGCTCCCGCACTGACTGTAACGCAGTCAGTTCTTCTTTTACTGTTATGTTGTTTTGTGGATCACAAGGTTTAAAACTACTTATAAACACACACTCACACACACATACACACACACACACACACACACACACAAAGTAACTCCACCAGAGTGCCTATTTCGGGTCACTTTTGCCGGTTCAAGCCCGGATAAAGGAGCAGGGTTGGAATTGTGACATTAAAAAAAACAATAATTGCTAAAAGAAATTTAATTTGTAGTTCTAAATAAGCTCTAAATGCATTTAGGACGTTTTTTACTGACTTTATGTCTCTTCCACGATGTTATTTCTCTCTCCAACAACGTAGGTTACAATTACATTAGCATGACCAATTATGCAAATTAGGAGATGACGTTATTTAGCGACTTCTAGCGACTTTTAGGACAACCACTAGCAATTTTCCTTACTGAGGAGTTGGCATCACTGCTCTCACGTTAACTTTTGTCGAGTGGAAAAAAGTTAGCATTCATCCTCCAGCTTCACTGTTTATATTATGCTAACATAGCTGTAGCACATCATTATATACCAGCTAGCCCAACTTCAGTAACCCTACAAACGTCACTGCTGTTTAGTTTTCTGTCTTCATTTATGTTGGAAGTGATAGCAGAGCTGTACGTTTGAAATTTTTCAGAAATCTCTCAGTCAGAATATGTTTAGGTGGAAGCTAGCGAGCTAACTTCCTGCTAACTTCTATCTCCGTTAAAACTTCATAAATTCTGTTTTCATGGATGTCTGGATGTTTAATTTAATTGTTACACCTGGTAAAGCAGCAACACTGATCATTTTATTAAAGATTAAAGATTTAGACAGTTTTTAACTCTCAGTGATGCCGCAGTGTTCATTTGACCTTAGGACCTGAAGCGGAGTTTGGACCCAGAAACGGCTAATGATGTCAGACTTCAAGACTGGAGTGCTGTCAAGAGACAGGTACAACAGTATAACAGTGTCTACAGCCATATTAGAAATACAGTAGAAGCTCTATAATAGAATGGGGCCCATTTCAGGGCTCTTTTCAAAATTAATTCAAAATTAGGAGCAGAGAAAAGTGCTCAGAGTATTTTTCCACCATCCAATACTGTGTGCAAAGCATTCAACTGGCATCATCTTCAGTTTCTAAAGATCCCACTGGATGCATACCTGAATAGAAAAACACACAGTGGCTGTCTCAGAGGTTTGACCTTAACATTACTGAAACAATGTGGGATCATCCTCACAGAAGACAAAACCAAAGGCAGCCAGCATCCAAAGAAGAGTTATTCCAAAGCTTCCTTTAGAGGGTTCAAGTTGTTTTGAAAAAAGCAGGTCATACCAAATATTGACTTTCAAGCTCCATGGAATTAAACTCTGACTTTGCCTTTTATAGAGTATTTCCATGTATGTTTGCATGTGTTTTAATAAATCATTCCACCTGTTTCCCATCTTCCAGGCAAAATGTAATGAAAGAGAGGTGATTTCAGACGAGTACCGCTCATGAGTTTCTTGCAAACTGCTCTGAGACTGTGTGGAGGAAGACTCACCCCGACCCCGCCTGCCTGTGGTATGGCCTTCTAAAGTTTAATGTATTCACAGATTGGAGTTAACCCTTTCATCTCGCTTGCTTCCAGGGCAAGCCTTCCTTGTACCTGATGCACCCTTGCCTCTGTGGTTTTCCATGGATCGCGGATGGCCGTTGGAGCGCCATGCAGATCCACCTCTCATTTATCAGTGACATTGCCGGATGACAGCGCACTTATTCACGCTCACTCATGAATATTCAGTTTACTCCTGCTTCAAGGGTACGAAAGACACATCTATACACAGGAGAGAAGAGCGGCATCTCTCATTCTCTGTTTGTTCCCTTCCTCTATATATTCCCCTTTTTTCCTCTACCTCTTTATACATGTACAACCAAAACATCAGCAGCAATATGCAGACCTTAATTTCATGCGCATGTTTCATTAGAGGTGTCGACCAGGAGACATTTTTCCCTGGCACTTTGAGCAAGCCAACACAATCCTGCACCGTTTGCGCAAAGGAAAAATCCCATTTGTCCTTTGTCAGCACACACACTTTAATTTGAGGCTTTCACTCCTGAGTAAGCAGCAGATCTCCTCAGAAGCCCGGAGAGACACAGGAAACGCATTTGGGTCCTTCAATCTTTCCCTCATCAGCAGAGGCGCAGCTCATTCCGCATGGCCTCTGTGTTTTCATCAGTCAGCAGGGGCATACATAAGTCAAAAGGAGAGGGGAAAGTTCAGGTGTGTCAGCGTATAAATAGCCGACAGGACTGGCAGTCACACTGTTGATGGGAAGTCTTCGAATGCTGCCTCATGTGGAAGTCTTGAGTTTTGTACAGTCAGGAACGCAGTCACAAACACTATCAAAGAAATTAGCCATTAATTCAAACATACAGAGAGCACCATGGAACTAACTAGAAAAGGCTTCAGTGTGCGTCCCACGATGTGCAACACTAGGAGCTCTCCATTTTTAATTCATTTGAATGCACCATGAATGCTTGAAGGGAGTGACTTTCTGGAGCTGTGCAGTGCCGAAGGAAGGCGGCTCTTGCAGAGAGATCAAAGAGACAGTGGACGCAGGGACGCCGAGGCTGACATTTTGTGCAACATTCCATTCAGAAATTCCCGGTTTGAAGGTTGAAGCGATAAACTTGAAGCGCTCCGCAGGTCACAGAGCCAGATGTTAGTATGACCTTGACTAACCTGTCAGCTTAGCCAGCTGCACTAACGTTATATATTTCACACACTGCCATGTTGATGTCACCAGAGCTCGTGAAGCTTCCCAGAGAGACTTCTGGGCTCAAGTGGTGTTTCTCCTGAGAAAAATGATGTTCTGTGTAAAATAACCATCAAAGCAAAACAGAGGATGATGTCATGCTCGTATTCATGAATCGCCACTCTTTATGTATTTATTTGTTTATTTAATTAATTAGTGTTTTATATACTTATTTATTTAATTTTTCATATTTATGGAACCATCAATGCACTGGTTGATAAATCGTTTGGCTACAGTAACTTTTCTCATTGGTGCGAGCTCAGAAGCATCATGTGAAGCCCAGTAAACCATTTATGTTACAGGAAATTAGATAAATGAAGACACGTTTCAGTATTTGCTGTCATACTATATATAGGGTTTTTTTTTATCACTAATACAGTAATTTAATTTAAATGTATTGTACTCTCCACCACATTAAGTGTATGCATTGGAAAAGTACAGTAGATGTAAATCTAGATACTCATTAATCCTACCCTTTTGGATAGGTTTTTCTTTTTCTTTGTATAGAAACATTAACATTAAGAAGCTACTGAGCATCAGGATTTCGTGTGCTTTCTGAACTGCTACTACCTTAATGGAAATATATTTTTTATGATGGCATTTTATTTGTCTTCTCAGGAGTCCTGTCCTCCTCACAGCTTCGTGTAACAGACAACAAGAGAAAGCTATCAATGAAAATGATTAATAATGATGAAAGCCATTCTGTTTGGGCTGTACCAATAATTTGGGTGTCAAGATTTCCTCAGGTTGTTGCTTCCATCTGATCTGTTGCCATTCAGACGTTGTGGTGTCGCAGGTGTACAAAGAGATTATTTTGCCTCCTTTTACAGCACATGGATGCACGTGATGATTCTCTAACAATAATAAGCAAGAATAAAATCAGGAATGCTTCCAGAGTCCTCATTCCTACTCTGGCAATGAAAGCTGGTCACAGCTAAGCTGTCCTTTTCAATGTGCTAAACCTTTCAGTTGAAACCTACTTCATTCTCTGTCAGCAAGTTTCAACACTTTTATTAATAAGAGACAGCACACTAGGCTTGAAAGAGAAGTAAAGCAAGTGGATTAGTGTTTCACACTTCCACTTAAAAAAGCACAGTTTTATCTACTAGTAATTTTAAAATGTGTCACATAGTAAGGCTGCAAAGTTCATCAAATGTTCATTTGGGCTTCTGACAATTAAATGAGCATGATATTTAAAATGCAAAGCAAAAACAAATCAAGCACTCTCAAAGTCTGCTCCTGACCAAATATGAGCCAATCACAGCTCTTCCCAGCACCACACTTGAAGTTTCCTGAACTGATATGAACGAGTAAATCAGACATCCATCCATTCATTTATCCTTTTTTTTTTTCAGGGTCACAGGGGGCGCTGGAGCCTATCCCAGCTGTCTTAGTGCGAGAGGGTACACCCTGGACAGGTTACCAGTCTGTCGCAGGGCTAACACATAGACGCAGACAACCATTCACACCTATGGGAATTTTAGAGTTTCAAATTAACCTATCCCCACTAACTACATGTCTTTGGACTGTGGGAGGAAGCCAGAGTACCCAGAGAGAACATGCGAACTCGACCCGGGCCTGATGGTGGAACTGAACTCAGGACCTTTTTGCTGTGAGGCATCCACCGTGCTGCCACATGAGAGAAATATTACTAAATTCAATTATCTGGCATAGCCAAAGGTGAGGCGGTGCATTATCTTTGTTCATTATCTGTTGGTTGTAAATACTTTAGTGTAAGTGACGTTACCAAAAACAAAAAAAAATCATATACAGAGTGCTGCGTGTCATTAGCACAAACCAACACTCCTGACTTTTTCAGCACCTTGAAAAGGCATCACAAACTGCAGTGTAATTAATGCATGAAGGCCAAGAAAAACAGTGCAATGGTTCCTTATGTAAGTCGTGCAACATCCACTCTGATATTCATTAAAGGAAGTCTGGCAGCATATCAATCCAACATACAGACTCACTGAAATCACCAATGAAATTACGTTTGGCTAAAAATAACTATCCAATAAACCCAGCGAGGAAAGACTTTTCAGGGAAATGGTCAAAGTGAAAGCTGTGTCCTCTTTATGTGTTTTCTGTGTTAGATTTTTAAACATAGTCTATCTTATTTTCCTTTTACGACACGGTGAATTTAGCAGCTTTGGCTGCTGCCATATTTTGTTTTGGGTTTTTTTGTAAAGCTTGCTAACACGGATAACACTGGTAACTATCAGCGGGTGGCTGTAGCTCAGGAGGTAGTGCGGGTCTCCTGCTAATAAGAAAGTTGGTGGTTTGAGCCCCGTCTGCTCCAGTGTGCACATTAAATAACGTTGGGCAAGATAATAACTCCAAGTTGCTCTCATATGAATGTTAGATAGAAGCACTTACATAGAAAAAAGTACTTTTTGCAAATGGGTGAATGAGGCAAGTTGTGTAAAGCGCTGTGAGTGCTCACGTAGAGTAGAGAAGTGCTGGAAGTCCATTTAACAAGAGCTACATCAGTACTGTACGAGTGCATCATACAGACATGTTTACATGCTACTTAGGGCGGAGTAACAAAAGTAAAACATATCATCGACCAGTGTTGGGTGTAATGCGTTACTAAGTAACACGTTACTGTAATTAAATTACTTTTCCACTGAAAAAGTAAAGTAACTAATTACTGTTCATTTTTAGGTATTTTAATTACAGTTACTTACAATGTACTTGCGTTACATTGTAAAATAATTAAACTCACTGAATATCATTATTTAATTTCATTAATTTATCTTCTAAACGTAGAAGTAAACTCTGCCGCTTTAACATCGCTGTAGTGCAGCTGCACGTCATTTCGCGCCAGTTTGCTGCATAGTCTTATTCTAAAGCGGAAGATGTCGGACTCGGCTGAAGCGAGTGGCTGTTTTATGAAATGGACATATTCCCGTCTCTTCACTTTTCTGAAACAAGCAGACAAGAATATTACAGTAATATGTAAGCTATGTCCTGGGGAGAAAAAACTATCGGCTGCTGTTAATAGCACGAGTAATCTACTGGAGCGCCTGACAGGAGAGCATAGACGAACACTTCTGAGTGATCCTTGTTCATCATCCATGGATAACACCGCGGCAACTCCTGCTAAGCAGGCAAAACGTGATTTTACTTCAGCAGCACAGAAGGTGCTTAAAAAGGTGAGCTTAAAAAATGATTGCAGGCTACATTGTGGAAGAGATGCTACCGCTGCGTACTGTACAGTCTCCGTCTTTAAAAAAAATTATTTATTATTTAAAGAGTTTAATTTCTATTGTTTGTCCACTCAAGATTTATAGGGATTTTAAGAAGTATTTAGTTTAATTACTTATTTAGTAATTAAGTTACTTTTCTGACACAGTAATCAGATAAGTATTTTAAATACAATATTGACTAAGTAATTAGTAATTAATTACTTTTTTAAAGTAACTTACCCAACACTGTCATCGACACACAAACACATTTGAGAAGTTCCTGACTCCAATTGCCAGAAGTTCAGCATAGCAAACAGATATGTCACCGAACATGTCAGTCAAATTAGGTAAGCTCCTGCCTAAAGTTCAAATGGTTTAGTTATTTAAAAAAGCACCCAAAACACAGTTTTACACTGTACTACTACCACAGAAACTTTTAAACATTCCCGTACTGGCTTCATTTTTCAGCACAGGTGTAGAGGTGTAGAACATTTAAGCATTAATGGAACCAGAGATCATGTCCAGCAACTGAAATCAGAAAGCTGGTCTCTTTTTACAGTTCACTTGTGTAACAAACGAATAAACACATTTAAGAAGAGAGTGCCTGTGTAATAGTGTAAAATAAAGGCTTTTTTGCCACATGGATATGAAAATGTCAAAAAAAAAACCAGGTGTGCTCAACTCAATAAAGTAATGAAGTGTTTTGGGTGCTGAGTGCTCAAAGAATTTCTAAATGAACTGAATGAAACTGTCAGCACTTGTGATGTAGTGTATAATACTCTCATGCTTTATTGCAGCAGAGGGACAGACACACTTCAACTTGTGACTTTCCTCAGCAACCAGCAATGCCTGACCTGTGCTGGATTTTGCATTGTGTTACACTATAAATATGACTTACTCCAGAGTAGGTTAATACCACTGTGATGTATCCAGGTAGGACATGAACCACCTGAAACTCCGGGGAAAACCTGAAGTAAACCCAAAATCCTACTTCATGGTGCCAGCCTCAGATGTACATCAGACAAGGTTGACATCCACAAATCAGAATCATCACACATCAGAAATGCTTTTCAAATGTAAGGAAACGTGTAAGTAACATATATATATGTATATATATATATATATATATATATATATATATATATATATATATATATATATATATATATATATATATATATACATATATATATATATATATAACTGTGAGTGCTTGATTTAATTCACAGCAGCTGACTGACCCATTACTACCTCGGGAGTGTGCTGAAAGCATATTTTAATTCAGTTTCTAGGTCTCAGAATTTATCAGGGTAATGAAAGGTGATGCTTATTTTGCTTGAGCACGCCGTGACGAGCAGCAGATTTGACTCTGAGTTGTGTTTGTGATGATCAGTGCTTGTAGCTCTCTAGGTATGATGAGGACTTAATTAGCTGTTTGTGGATCTGGCTGCCACAGATTGCATTGTGAATTGCAGCGATGACGCTGGGGCAATGAGCAGGCTAAGTGCAAACCTCTGTTCTCATAATTGCACATCTGTTTTCCGTTGCTTGCTCCTGTAATTGCCTCCTCCTCAGTCATCTCTGCAGAGGCCGGCTGCAGGTGACTGCGGGTGAAACGAGACCAGGAAACCTGTCTGCTCTCTGATCAGCAGAGACAGGCAGGGAAAACTGGGATGGATGTTTTGACAGCTTCTCCTGGGCACAGACACACATACACAAAAACAGAGACACACACACTGAGTGTGGCTGGAGATGCTCAAGTCTTACACCAGAGCACCACCTAGTGGCTGATGGCTTTCCATCTATCCCTCTTGCCCTCTTTCTGACACACATACTCACCTTTCCTCCTCTCCTTTGTCTCATTAACTGATTCTGGCTTATATTTTCTGTACTAAAACAACATTGATAGAGCCAGTGAACCACTAAGAACACTTCTCTTCATAAATGTATTTTTATCCATCCAGTTCCTGCCATCACTGGGGGAGAGGTGGGTAAACTTTGGATAGGCTGCCAGTCCACAACAGTAGAAACAACAGAAAACTGCAGAGTTCCTAATTCAGAGCTGTTCAGAACTGCAGTCATAATGTTGTATAGCATTTTATGAACTATTGCTGTACATCTTGTTATGATCTGAATGACTTTCTTTTAGTTGTTGTTTTAAAAGTTCTATTACAGAAAATGAAAAATGTAAACAGTTACATGTAACAAGGGCCATCAAAAGCTTGTTTTTGGAAAACGGTCTTCACTTACATGCACAGTACATTGAAAATGTCCAGATATTTTTAAAAAACCATAAACAATACAAATACAGTTACAAAGATATGTGTAGGTATTTGCACAAAACTGTGTATAACTGATTCAATTATTAAATGCAAAAAAAGCGTTAGAGCGAGAGATACAGATATTACATTAGATATGCAAATACACATTTTTACCATGGTTTACCACATGGTGGCACACACATACACAGTTTGACAAGTTGATCAGTGTCCACTTTATGCATGACACTATTTTCAAAAATTGCTTAGACAAATGCATTAAATTTATATTTCTTTTACTTTTAATTTGATATATGACAACTAATTTGATCAAATTCACATTTTAAGTTGGCTGTGAAAGAAAATGAATTAATAATGATTTGAGTCAGTGGAGGCACACATGTGGATTACATTTAAAGGTAAAGACTGCTCAGTGGCATGTGATAAACTGGAAATTTAAAGCTTACATGTAATCTGTTAATTTTTAATCAGATATTGGGTCTGTGTATGATGTAAAGTTGTGTTTTTTTAATCGTTGTTTTTTTCATATTGTGAAAAAATACAAAAGGTTTGTGTTATTCAAAGTTGCCATTAAGATACACAACAGTTTAGTGCAGCATAATCATTTTAGCTTACTGTACTGTGGTGACTTTACAGTAAATCTGTGTTCATGGTCAGAGTTAGGCTAGATCAGGGGTTGGCAACCCTGGGCATGCGTGATGGCACGACCATAGTTGGATGGGCCGATGATTTTATATTTTTTTTGTAACAGTATAAACAATGAGAGGTGGTGGATTGGCCAGATGCTGGCCGATATGTAAAAATAACTCACTTGTTTGGTGGTGGCTGTGGCGGAGCTTCCACAGAGGCCAGCAGGTGGATGAGGGAAGGGGAGGCAGGAGGAGCAGAGACCCGAGGCGGCCGCCGGTCCGAGTGTCAGGTGAACTGAACTTCAGGTAAGAAGTTATGACCTGCAGTCTATCTGGGTCAGATATAAACCAAGTTTAGGTGGAGTTTATTTTCGTTGTGCTGACTTTTTACAGTCAGTTACAATAACTCGTACTGCGTGCTAGCTAGCATGATGGAGTTTCTATACAGCTGGGTGGGTGCTATGATGTTACTGATAGTGAACTTTATTTTATTCATAAGGTTAGTTAGTAGAGTTGCCAACCGTCCCGTAAAAAATGGAATATTCCTGTATTCAGAGAAAATATTACGTGTTTCGTATTGAGCCGCAAAGAAACAGTTTGTCCCGTACTTCAGCTAGAATGGAAAAAGACACAAAGATGGAGTTATTCTGTGTCTTTACACTGTCAGCTGCCTCTTCTTCTCTCATCCTCTCCCCCTCCCTCTCCTGTTGCTACTTCAATCATGAAACTGATCAATGATCAGCTGATCCACTTTTCTCTCTTGTTTGTTTTGCGCCAGAAAGAAGAAACCAGCGGATGTCGCGCTAAACAACAGCAGCACATTTAAGCTTGATCAGCTGTTGTTAGAATTTATTTAATATTAATTTCTAGTATCAGCTGATGTTTGCTGGAGCCACAGCTGTAAAGCTGCTGGTCATGATGTCGGTTTGGATATGTGGTGAGAGGGAAACATGAAGATGAAACCAGGAGATGTCCTTACTGAATCATCAGAGCTGAACAGGTGATGGAGAAACAGGTTTACCTTTTAGGTGACATGAATGAGTTGAAGGGAAGCCAAATAAGTTACAAAATAATTACAGCCAAATAATGGCCTTCCTGGAAAAGCAAAATGTGTTAGAGGTTTTCCAATCTGGTTTTAAACCCTTTCATAGCACTGAATCAGCCCTTTTAAAAGTTTTTAATGACATATTTTTAGCAACTGATGCTGGGGACTGTGTTGTTCTTGTGCTTTTAGATTTGACAGCTGCGTTTGATACTGTGGCTAATGCCATTTTATTCTCTCGTTTGGAGCACTGGGTGGGCATTAGGGGCACAGCACTGGAGTGGTTCAGGTCCTACTTGGCGAACTTTTTGTGTCAGTCTCGGTGACCATGTGTCGTCCTCCGCTCCTCTCTTGTGTGGTGTCCCACAGGGCTCAGTTCTAGGCCCCCTCCTCTTCTCTTTATATCTGCTTCCTCTTGGTTCTGTACTGAGAAAGCACGGCATTGCTTTCCACTTTTATGCTGATGACTGTCAGATCTATGTCCCTCTAAAGAAAAAAGGCAGATACCTTACACAGCCATTACTTCAGTGTCTCGACGACATTAAGGCTTGGATGTCTGTTAACTTTTTAAAATTCAATGATAAAAAGACAGAGGTAATGGTTTTTGGTAGCCCCACTGAGACCCCCAATGTGTATTTA
Organism: Pelmatolapia mariae; assembly: GCF_036321145.2. NCBI lineage: Eukaryota > Metazoa > Chordata > Actinopteri > Cichliformes > Cichlidae > Pelmatolapia > Pelmatolapia mariae. The sequence continues at coordinate 6,501,294 of NC_086237.1, read as the reverse complement.
GATTCCTTGGCCCAGTATGTTAAGCCAACTGTCACAAACCTGGGGGTCAAAGTGGACTGTGATCTGAAGTTTGAAAATCAGATTAAGGCAGTGGTAAAATCTAGCTTCTTTCACCTCAGGCAGCTGGCAAAAATAAAGCCAATTCTTTCACGGCAGCACTTTGAGACAGTGATCACGCCTTTGTTAGCACTCGGCTGGATTACTGTAATGCACTTTATATTGGGGTCAGTGCATCATATATTAGTCATCTACAGAGGGTGCAAAATGCCGCAGCTCGTCTTTTAACTGGCACTCGAAAGTTTGAGCACATTTCCCCTGTTTTAGCTTCACTTCACTGGCTGCCTATTTCTTTTAGGATTCATTTTAAAATTCTTTTATTTGCTTTTAAAGCTCTCCATGGCCTAGCCCCATCTTATCTCTCTGAGCTGCTACAGCCTTATACACCCACCCGCTCTCTCAGGTCAGCTGATCAGCTGCTCCTGAATGTACCCAGGACTGGGCGCAAACTTAGAGGAGATCGTGCTTTTGCTGTAGCAGCTCCAAAACTGTGGAACGAGCTTCCTTTAGAGATTAGACAGGCCAGTTCTTTACCTGTTTTTAAGTCACTCTTGAAAACCCACCTCTTTACCCTGGCCTTTAAAACCACGTGAGATGTTAGTTTTTATTTTTATTTTTATTTTAGTTGTTTTTAGGTGATTCGATGCTGTTTTATCTTGTTTTTATTTTAATATAGGGCTGTTTTAATTTTATGTATTATGTGTTTTATTTATTTATCTTTGCTGTTTTCTGTTATTCTATTGTTTTAATGTATTTTCTGTACAGCACTTTGTTCCTGTGCTGGGTATTTTAAAGTGCTTTATAAATAAAACTGGATTGGATTGGAAGGGAAGTTATGAACTGTTTCTGAGAGACAAATAACACCAGGATCCTTTTCTATGTAGCTGACAGCTGGTAACTGTGCAAGGGCGGGTCTAGCAAAGTTTTGCCAGGGGGCCAGGTAGGGCATTGACAGGGAGAGGGGGGCACAAAGAAATACGTTTCTTATTCTCATTTAAAATGTCTCGCTTTTATTAAATAATTATCTGAAGCTTACAACCAAAGTTTTTATCTGATGTCAAATGTATAGAAATCATACATATACCAACAAGACAGTGTACATCACTGTCACAACAGCGTTTGTTTTCATTCAAAGGCTTTATGGCTTTAATACCTGGTGGGCCGGTCTCTAGTCAAAATGCCCGGGCCCATTTTTTGTCCCAGTCCAGCCCTGGGCATGACACGCAGTGAATTAATCTGAGAAGGTGCTTTTAAAAATAAATGGCCAGGCTAGCGGTGCACATCGCAAATTAGCTCGCATAGACACATTAGTTGTGCTGCTTCTTAATGACGGTATGTTAGCTAACAACCCCAACTACCAGATTCAACTTGTAACTGGCTAAAAATAACTTAGCCTACTGGTGAGAGGGACGTTGCTAGCTGGCAGTTTTTTTCAAGCGATGTTGAAATTTCCACATTCCGACACTTCAAAAGCTTCAGGAGCTGTCCACTCAGCGCAGCATCAGCACCACGGAAATACACGGATACATCCGTCGACTCGAGACAGAATTCACAATGCGTTTTCGGGACTTTCAGGTGTATGGACCAATGTTTTCTTTTCTGATCAAACCAGAAAGCTTTAATGAGCAGCTGGATTTGTCTCGCATTAGCTGGTTGGACACAGAGGACATCGAAATGCAGCTGATTGAACTGAAAAGCTCGACTCTGTGGGGTCAAAGTTTGCAGAACTACGAACGCAGCTGGAATCCACAGCTGTGCGTGTTCATGGAGCTGCATTTTCACCTGCTGGACATCACTACCTGACAAGTTTAACTGTCTTCAGAACATTGCAGAGGCCTTATTGACAGCATTTGGCTCTACATATCTGTGTGAGCAGATTTTCTCTCACATGAAGAGCCGTCTGAATGCTGGACACTCGGAGACCTGTGTCTCTGAGTGGGAGACCAGAGATCTCTGTATTAACAAACATGCCATATTGGCCCAGTTTATTTTTCCTATCATTGTTGTGAGGAGACCATAAATAGAATTTGCATTTTCTGTTGTACAGTTCATTTGCTGTTATGGAGTTCTTGTTATGGATAAAAAGTGTCTTTTTTTTGTTTCAAAATAGCTGATAACTATTCGCTGATAGCTGCCAACATCTGCGAACAAATATAATTCTATAAAGTTGTTCTATATAGTGTGTAACTGTTAATATAGAGCGTTATTAAATTTATTGCTAATGCAATCATATGGCATATTGACTTCTGAGGAAATTTTAGATAATAATAATAATGGATTGCATTTATATAGCGCTTTTCGAGACCCTCAAAGCGCTTTACAATTCCACTATTCATTCACTCTCACATTCACACACTGGTGGAGGCAAGCTACAGTTGTAGCCACAGCTGCCCTGGGGCAGACTGACAGAAGCGAGGATGCCATATCGCGCCATCGGACCCTCTGGCCATCACCAGTAGGCGGTAGGTGAAGTGTCTTGCCCAAGGACACAACGACCGAGGCTGGGGCTCGAACCGGCAACCTTCCGATTACAAGACGAACTGCCAACTCTTGAGCCACAATCGCCCCGAGATGGCACTCATCATCAGATAGGTTGCCTACCCCTGGGCTAGATAAAACGTAGCAGAGATAATGTTTATGCTATTTATTATAAAGTTAATATAAACAGTATATTCCAGTGAAGGGAATTCAAATCTGCCAAGATAACTTGTAAAATATTCGGTTACATCCTGTTGAATGCAGTTGTGTAAATCCACAAAAACTCAGTAAAAACTGAGACCAGTTAAAGTCAGAACAGCACCAGCACAGGTCAGCTGATCAAAGTGAGTGACCACAGAAAATCTACAGAAGCTGACAATAGAAATTATTGTGGTAATTTCCCACCCTGAGCCACTACAACCCCCAACTGTACTCACTGTTCTGTTTAGGTGAGGAGGAAACGACAAACGAGGTTTGTAATCCCATGTATTACAATTACTTCATTATTACAAGGTTCAGTTTGCACAGAAATAGCTGGTAAACTGTCCTTTCTTTCTAACTTTAAGTACATTTAAAAGCACTTTTTTGCTTTTACTTGAGTAAAAAAGTTGAATCACTACTTCAGCATAAATAAAGAATGTCTGTACTTTTGCCACCTCTGGTTATATTTCACACAGAGTGGATACAAAGCACCGATGATAGTTTGAAGGAACTTTCACTTGTTAAAAAAAAGCCTTTGTTAACATTTTGTCACACATGTTTTGATGTGTTCTTAAAAACATTTTGTGAAATGAAACGTGATGATTTTACAGCAGTTTCCCCGGTGAAGCAAACGTCCCTGGATAATTCAGACTTTTTTTTTTTACTTTAACAAATGTGGTATATTTTTTACTTTGCACTTTAACTGCACTAAAACAAATATTGTAAAAACAAAGAAATCTTAATTATCTGTTAATGTAACATGTGTGTTTGAGATGCATTGTGAAATGAAGATATTGTTACCTTATCAATAAACATGTTGTGATGGGGTGTTGTCGTCACCCCACCAGATCAGCGGGAGGGCTTTGTCGACATCTATGATAAAGGCAATGAATCAAGAACGAGGCAGCGTAGAAGCTTCAAATGGATACCACAGGTGCATCTACTCAAAATCTCAGACAGCTTGTAATCGCAGTGACCTCGACCCAAAGGTCAGTGTTTTTTTGAAAATCGTGTGAATGTGATAATATACCCTGTGCACAAGAAAATGCTAACTTCCTGTTTTAAGACCGGATGTAGGGTTGTACATTTCCAGTAGCTTTATTTTGCTGTCAATCGCTACTGCGAAGGTGGACACCAAAATCATGTCCAAAACACGAAAACGGAAAGATCATGTTAAGTTACAAAGAGCTGAAGCTGGGAACACCCACCATTACTGTTTCATAAACAAATCAAATGATCAATTTTGACGTTTGAAGAGTGTAGATCGATCGGTTGTTTACATCACTCAACACAAGCAGAACTGCATTACAAAATCAGAAGACACATCGTCCACATTCAGAATAGTGATGTGTCGGTCGCGAACGAAACGGCTCTTAGAGCCGGATCTTTGACGTGAACGACACGAGCTGGCTCCTTATCTCGAGCCGTGGGGTTTTTTTTTCTTTCTCTCACCCTCTCTCTCCCACTTTTTTCCGCTTCACTCCGCACGCGAGCCTTGTGCTGTGCGCTGAGCAGAGGGGGGAGGGGCAGTAGTTACACTGGCAGTAGCACAGGAACAGAGCGGGAGGGAGAGAGAGAGAGAAAGAGAGCCAGGGACAACAACCTCACATTAGAAAGGTATAGTAATCATCCACAACTATTTTCAGTTGCGGATGATAGAGGATTCAGAAAGTTTATTCATGCAGGCCCATATGACAGAGAATGTGCATCTTCTTTTTGTTTTCAAATTTTAATTTATATTTGATTGTGTTGTGGTTTGCAGTGTTTTGTGTTGTTTCACTTTAAATTTGTTTAAAAGGAAAAAGCTGAAAATTTAAATAGTTAAAAGTTGAAATGTGAATAGTTGGTTTTTGTATTATATGATTTATTTATTACATTTTATGTGGCGTGAATAAATAAAAGTATATTTACGGTGGCCCCTAGAGACAAAGCACGTACAAACTTCAAAACATGTAAAAACTCCAAAACACGTAAAAACTCCAAAGCACGTACAAACTCCGAAGCATGTACAAAACACAACAGAAGTGCTCCAGGATGCTAGGCGCAGTGTTGAGCTTTGTTACCTAGTGGCTACACAAGCCAGGAAGTACCAACGACCTGATTTGGTGTGTGGTAGTAACAGGTAAATGAACATTTTTTTTTTAATTATTTTAATATATATGAGTGATTGTGTATAAATACACAAACAATACACATATGCTTTCAATTGTGTAATTTAAGTGATCTAGGTAGCTCTGTTTTGGAAGTTCAGTTAACGCTAGAAATGTGTTTTGGAGTTTGTACGTGCTTTGTCTCTAAGGGCCACCGTATATATTTATATATAAACATATATAAATAAAACCACTTTTTTTTACATTAGTAATTCCTTTTGTGTATAATTTTATATTATTGTTAATAATAAATTAATTAAAGCAACAAAACAACCCGAAGAGCCGGTTGGGAGCCGAAAGAGCCGGCTCTTTTTAGTGTGCCGAGCCGAAAGAGCCGGTTCTCTAAAAAGAGCCAGAAATCCCATCACTAATTCAGAAGCACATTTCTGTATAGTGACAGTTCTTATGATTTAAACAGGCAAATGTTCAGCATTCAAACTACAAGTGAACAATAGTCAAAGCCAGATGTTTCCCCGTTATGTTGATATCAGCTAGTTAAGTACACACCTACACAGCATGTCAACAAACCGTGAAAAAAAGCCACAGAGAAAAATAAATGAATGATTGCTGGTAAGAGTCTCTATATATTAGTATTATACAGTATACAGCTGGTATGTTGTGACGTACCTTCAAAATTACAGCGGTCCCTTGCTATGACACGGTTCACTTTTCGCGGCCTCGCAGTTTTTGGGGTTTTTTTTTCAGCGCATTGTGTTCTGCGTCCTGATCGGCTGTAGGTCATTGTCGATCTCCTCCGTGCCCTCTCTCCTGTACAGTACAGAATCACTACATCGATCACTAGGAGTGTGACTCTGAAGTGCTATACGCTGGTTATTTTTAGACCATAACACCGACGATAAACGAGGGACCACTGTATACAAATACTAACAAATATAAAATTTGAATCCTTTCTCTCTTTTGCTCTGAGGCAAGGGAAAAAATATCGACAAGACGATGAACATCATCTACAGATATATTCGGTAAATGCCCAAGACATCTTGAGAAATGTAAATCGCCACTTGAGTCATCCATTTGGTTGACTTGTTTTGGAAAACCCGACCGTAAACAAGGTACGAATATCACACCGGAAACAAAGCGATCTACTGGAGTTTCCCCACCGGAAGTAGCATATGCTAAGGTGCACATAGGGGGTGTCTAAATTCATGGGCTGCATCCTCCTGAGGACGCATTTGTAGACCGATTACATCACAGTGATGCCACGAAGGCTGTCCAAATTTGTAGACTCCTCCGAATGCAGCTGACAAATGCGTCCTCCTTTTCTCCGAATTTGAAGGATGTGTCGGGTGTGTCCTTCGTGGCCCACCATATTCCAGAATTCATAGCGCGGGCCAGCCAATTCCAGTTTTCAACAATGGGGGCCGCTACTAAGTTTTAATATTACTCTTACTACTCTTTGTGGGTCACAAAATAAAATTTTAAGATATTTTCAGGCGAGAATGTGGGTGTGTAAACTTCAAATATCTGCTCAGTCTATCAAGACATCACATATTTGCAAAAGTGCTTCGACGTTTTCGGAGACGTCTGTTACCCACCAGCTCGATAGCTAGCCGGGAGCTCGAGGGTCACTAGAACTGGTGAGAACGGCAAACTCCCGGCACATCATTTTCAGACCACCGCGGTCTTTCGCTACTCAGGTTAAACGTAATATCTGAGTCACTTAGATAACCTAAAAATGTTATTGTTTGGCTTTTTTCAGTGTTTTATTTTTTCGTGAGTAAATCGGTTTGGCTGAGATTAAAGTTATTAGATTAGATTAGATAAAATAAAACTTTATTAATCCCCCGGGTGGGTTCCTCCTTGGTTTTCACACAGCTGAATAAACGTCAAACAGAAAACTGATTAAACAGAAGTGTGAGATGGTCGAGAATTTACACCAGTGTCTTGTTATATTTTAGATAGCAAGGAGCAGACAGCCGAGTTTATTAAACTCCACCGAGACAGCGGTGACGCCAATCTGAAGGCTAGACCGTCCAATTTCACAGCCGTTTACTTCCGGCCTACCGGACCTTCTGAGGACCCGGCCCACGTAGACTGCGAAGGATGGGTCCTCAGCAGGATGCAGCCTATGAATTTGGACACCCCTATAGTCTATTTCAAAACAAGGTGACGTAAGATTTTAAATTTTGTTACAGTTTTCCTGGAATTGTCTAACTTATTTACTTTTTAGGACTCAGTTACTCAAGTACTGTATTTTCCGCACTATAAGGTGCACTTAAAATCCTTTGATTTTTTCAAAAATCGACAGTGAACCTTATAATCCGGTGCTCCTTATGTATGAATTCTGGTTGTGTTTACTGACCTCGAACCGATTTTATGTGGTACACGGTGCTCAAAAATCTCTCAAAAAATGTTTTAGTACAACTTTGGTAAGCTACGAAGTTGCACCGCTTGATGGATTGTCAGTGTTACAGCTACCGTAGTCAGGAGCCTCGCGGAGTAATCTGGGTCCTAAACTCCGTCCGCTTCAGGTCCCAAAGTCAAACGAACACTGCGGCATCACTGAGAGTTAAAAACTGTCTAAATTCTTTCATCTTTAATAAAATGATCAGCTTTGCTGCTTTACCAGGTGTAACTATGAAGTTTAACATCCAGGCATCCATGAAAACAGAATTTATTAAATTTAACGGAGTTAGAAGTTAGCAGGAAGTTAGCTCGCTAGTTTCCACCTAAACATGATATAGCATGTTCTGACTGAGAGATTTCTGAACCAAATTCAAACGTACAGCTCTGCTATCACTTCCAACATAAATGAAGACAGAAAACTAAACAGCAGTGACGTTTGTAGGGTTACTGAAGTTGTACTAGCTGGAATATAATGATGTGCTACGTGATCACTAGCAACACATCTATGTTAGTATAACATAAACACAGTGAAGCTGGAGGATGAACGCTAACTTTTTTCCACTCCATAAAAGTTAACGTGAGGATTCCTGATGGTTAGGGACAAATGCAATCGCATGGCAGGATGCTGTAAACAGACCAAACTTCAGTCAGGAGAATAACTGAGATAATCCATCCACAATACGAACAATGTTCCCTCTAATTTTTCATGTGTCTGAGCGAACACACAAACTCCCTGAGCGGACACTTGGACCACTGTGAGCAACAGCAGACGTGTGCACTGTGGTCACGGCAGCATCGAATCCATCCAAGTTACATGGTTTATTAAAATAATCTAATTACAGCATTTACATTTATGTTAGACTACTTTTAATTAACTGCTTTAGCCCACTTACAATGAAAATTTAAACAAATCTTGTTCATGACCTGTGTAGTATGTTAACACTATTGGAAGTAAAAATAACTTGAACTCCAATTTTGAAAACACAACTTTCTTTCTTTCTTTTTTATAAAGCTTTGACTTGTATTATGAGTCTGAGTCTGTGGTCTGGGAGAGAGTCCTGTAACTCTCTGTCTGCAAAATACAGTAAATAATGACCAATGTTGGGCAATTAGTTACTTCTTCAAAAAAGTAACTGAGTTTTGCAAACAACGTTTTTTGCAGCTGTTTACCAAAAATGCAGCCAAGGCGTTTTTTTAAATAAACATTTCAAAATATTTACATAACAATCAGCTGTTCTGCATCAAATTTGATGCAGCACAAATTATTTGTGCCACTCCAAAAAATAATTTCTGTCCACTATGAGATAAAGGAGAACAACAGCCTGATACCTGCAGGCCTGACAACAGGAGATGTATCACTCCTGTAACACCTGTAACATTCAGCAGTCGCCTCATTGTTCTGACACACACAACAAAACTATTGACTACACTACACACTAACTACACAAGATTTGCGCTAAACGTCGCAAATCTCTCACATCTCAAAACACCGCCGTCACTCCTAAAACTTCCCCCTTCCTAAACAACTAAATGCCATGTTGCCATATCATTTTTTGATTGGTCGACATGGTGCATTTATCCACCAATAGGAAAGGCTGGGGGGGTTGGGAGGGGGGCTGTTTTTGCTCACAGGCGGAGAGTGCTTTCGAGCATTTTCCTTATAAAAAACAGACTTACAGACTACATCAACTTCTGTGTGGACACTGTGGTTCCCAAAAGAAACATTCTTTGCTTCCCCAATAATAAACCCTGGGTAACCAAGAACACCAAAGCGACTCTGAACAAGAAAAAAAGAGCTTTCAGGAACGGTGACAGAGATCAGTTGAAAACGGTGCAGAAGGAGCTGAAAGCCTTGATTGCAGAGGGAAAAGAGTCCCACAGGAGGAGGCTGGAAAACAACACCAGGGAGGTGTGGAACGGAATGCGGCCATTACTGGCCTGAAACAAAAGAGAGGTGTTGGGATGGATGGGGACGTTGAAAGTGCAAACAACCTAAATCTACACTTCAATAGGTTCGACTGCCCTGCGTCTCCTGTCTCCACACCCAGCTCTTCTCATCTTCTCCATCGACTCCATTCTCCTCCCCCCTCTCCTGCCCCCTCAGCCTGTCTCACCCTGTCCCTCTCAGAAAATAACATCAAAAGGGAATTGGGCAGACTCCACTCCAGTAAAGCTGCAGGCCCAGATGGTGTCAGTCCCAGGGCCCTCAGGTGCTGTGCTTCCCAGCTGTCTGGAGTTCTGCATCAGATCTTCAACATGAGTCTGAAACTGCAGAGGGTCCCATCACTCTGGAAGACATCCTGCCTGGTTCCTGTCCCTAAAAAGAGTGACTACAGTGACTACCCAGTGACTACAGGCCAGTGGCTCTGACTTCACATGTCATGAAGACGCTGGAGAGACTCATCCTGAGACACCTGCGTCTGCTGGTGGAGCCTTGGCTGGACCCCCTACAGTTTGCTTATCAACCCCAGATTGGTGTGGAGGATGCCATCATCTACCTGCTGGACCAGGCTTATTCTCACCTGGACATTGTTGGGAGCACTGTGAGAGTCATGTTCTTTGACTTCTCTAGTGCTTTTAACACGATCAGACCATCACTGCTGGGGAATAAGCTCACGGAAATGCAGGTGGACGTCCCACTGGTAGCTTGGATCACCGACTATTTAACAAGTCGACCACAGTATGTTCGGTTGAAGGGCTGCCACTCGGACAACATCATGAGCAGCACGGGGGCGCCAGAGGGGACAGTCCTGTCACCCTTCCTCTTCACCCTCTACACATCTGACTTCAGGTACAAGTCTCAGTCATGCCATCTGCAGAAATTCTCAGATGACTCTGCCATTGTGGGCTGTATCAGGGACGGACAGGAGGAGGAGTACAGGAGTGTGGCGGACAGGTTTGTTGAGTGGTGTGAGCTAAACCATCTACAACTTAACATCACAAAAACAAAGGAACTGATCATGGACTTTACAAAGCATGCTTCTCCTGCCACCCCTGTCACCATCAGAGGGGCTGATGTAGAGATCGTGGAGGACTACCGGTACCTGGGGGTACACTTGGACTGTAAACTGGACTTGACCAAGAACACCAATGCTGTCTTTAACCCTGGAGAACCCATGGGGTCAAATTTGACCTCATGGGTTCTCCAGGGTTAAAAAAGGGCAGTCGGCTTTTCCTACTGAGGTGGCTCAGGTCCTTTAATATTTGTAGGAAAATGCTGACAATGTTCTATCACTCTGTGGTAGAGAGTGTTGTGTTCTTTGCAGCTGTGTGCTGGGGCAGTGGGGTGAAGACAGCTGATGCCAACAGGCTGAACAAACTGATTAAAAAGGCTGGTTCTGTCCTAGGTGTCAGACTGGACCTAGAGGAGGTGTCTGAGAGGAGAATGCTAAAAAAGCTTCTTTGTATCATGGACAACCCCTCCCACCCCATGCACGCCTCCATGATGGACCATCGGAGCACACGCAGCAAAAGACTCATTGCCCTGAAATGCAGAACTGACCGACACAGGAAATCCTTTGTGCCGGTGGCAATAAAACTGTACAACTCTTCCTCACTCTGTAGGTGATTTTCCTGAGGATTAATAACAAAGCTATTCTGTTTCCATTCAGACCGTGCAATATCACCCAAAAGTTTTTTCATTGAATGTTTGTTTCATCTCCCCATCATACGCTGCTACTTTTGTATCCATTTGCACAATACTATGTCACTTTTAGAATCACCTGCACTGATAGCTTAGCTAAGCTAAGCTATTTATTTTTCAGGATATAGTTATACTGTTACTTGCTACAGTTATTCGATATTATATTTTGCACTATCCTACTGTATATTACTGTATACTTGTATTCTATTGTACATATTGCATATCTTATTACTCTGTTCCTCTGCCTCTCTTGCTGCATTGAGCATGTGTATTACAAAAGAATTTCCCTCGGGATCAATAAAGTTCTTCTTATCTTATCTTAAAACGCCGTTTTTACCGTTTCTTCCCGCAGTAAATATAAACAATGATAGGAAAAAACCAAACATTGCATATATTTTTATCATAACTCTGGTTTTACGTGGCCTATCAACACAATTTAAAAACTGGTATAAAGTCCACACTTTTTCCGTCAATTGTTCCGTCTGTCCTGCTCACATCTCCAATGGTTGTACACGTTGTCATTAACGTGGCTTCACTCCACATCAGCCACGCTGCTTTGCTAGCTAAAACACCGGTGTCGGCACATAAGGACGCTGTCATAGCCTGTCAACCACGTTGATTAGCTGCGTATATACGAATGTGAATCGCATCATTGGCTGGACTATGGGATAAGGTGGCATCATTCTAATCCCATACGGGAGCAGCCAGTCACTTACTGACTAACATTGCAGAACAGAATTGTTAAAGTTTTGATTTTAATTTCAATTCAGGTTAGATTTTTTTTTTGTGCGCAACGAAGATTTTCTGTGCGCGGAGACCGTGCCAGCAGTGCGCAATTGCGCACGTGCGCAGCTTAGAGGGAACATTGAATACGAGGTTAGTCATTAATGTACTGCAACAACATGGGAATAGAGCAGTTGCCAGAGAATTCAACATTAATGAATCAATGGTAGAGGAGGAAGCAAGAAGAATGAGCTGAGTAAAGTTTGACTTATCTGACTGTTTTGCTTTGCTTAAAGTGCCTTGTGGTCCGAAAAACATGGTATGTGGTTTAACATAATGAACATATAACTATACAGGTTAGTAAAATAAACTGATGGCTGTCTTTGGCAACACAATAAAAGGTGTTTCAGTTATAGTTTTTTTTTTCAGAAGCATTTATTTATTTTTATAATTTTTATTTATTTGTTTTTGCAATGATTATGAGGTCATATCCTTGAAGAGTATACATGATTTCTCCAGTGTGTTAAAAATGTTGATAGTTGTTCCCTTCATCAGCTTCCTCAGCCTATTTGTTGTCCCTGTCAGCAAACTGTTAATTGTGAGTCTCACGAAAAGTTATGTGGTACACAGCAACTTGTCAACAACTTCCATAATCTACAACTTGTCTAGCTGATGGAAATAGCTTCATAAGCCAGGGCAGTAAAGTAATTAGGTTATGTCCCCCAGAATGACCAGTGTCACATCTATTTCCCCAAAATCTAACGTCCAGGGTCGTAACAGTCTGTTCTGGTCTGAGTCATAAAGTGACAACATTTATATATGAAAACTTCATGTTATTATCTGCTAGACTTTATGAAATGGCAGAAAATTGTGGCGGTGGTGGTGCAATAATTAGCACTGGTTCTTTCTGTGGGGACACTGCATGCTCTGCCCGTGTCTCTGTGGATTCTTTCTGGGTGATTCATCTCAGAGCCCAAAGATGTGGGGTTAGATTAACTGGTAATTGTTCATTCACTGCAACTTTATTGAGCAGATTAAATGCAAAGTTTTGATTTGGAATGATTTTCGGTTTATTTTTAGATTTATGTTAGTGTGTATTTGGTTCCTACTTTTGGAAGTTGACCTACAAAGCCATTCTAAGCAATCACAACTGTTCTAAGTTGCAATTGCTCAGAACAGTCATGTTCTAACACTATTTCTCAGATGCAAGATGAAAGTAAATACTAATGTTTCATTTTGGCAAACTGATGTTACCAGTGTGCAGCTCACTTTCTTGTTCTGGGTGGATAGAGGTTGGTACAGCTCAGCATTGTCCCCTGTGAGCTGAAGTCCATTTCAGTCCAAAGACAACACAACTAACTCCAGAGTCGCTCATTCCTCTCTGCCTCTGTCATTCTTTTTGTATCTTGCCAACACCCTCTATCATTTATATGGCTGCTTTTAAAGACAGTCTCCGTGGCGACGGCGTGACCCCTGCTGCTGCTCATCAGTAGTGTGTCTGATTGATAGCCAGTAGGTGGCCATAAAGGCTATCTGCTGTTGCCAGATTAGCCCAGACAAACATGGCTACTAACCAGCCAGAAGTGTTTACTATGGAAAATTCCGCCATCTTCAGTCTGCAGATTTACGAATATGTGTCGCCTGAGCCTTACATGTGGGCTCATGCTGTTTCAGACTACGTTTCTGCTGTTTCATTTGAATAGAAGCACCATAAAGTACAAACAGAACTTTCTTTTGAATTTTCGTAAAAGGGTCTTCCCTTCACAGCCTGCTCTATTTTCACTAATTTCTCTTACGAGGTGCAGGTTTACAGTCTGGAGTCATGTTCATCCCAGAGCAGGTGGATGAGATTAAAACAGAAGGAGCTTGAGGGGGTTGTCACAACATTTCTGTCCTTCCTCTGCTGGGCCTGTTCTTCTGGGAACAGCCTTCATCTTCGCTCCATATGTAGGTCGTTGGCCTTTTGTGTGTGACGTTGTGCGCCCACCAAGTGTTTGACGTTTCCATACCTCTCTTACATTCTGTGGGTTGTCATGGAAATGCACTGGGGGCAGCAGCAGCAAAGTTACAGTGGAGGAAAGAGTGAGCAGTGGGAGGAGGTCAATTAGTCCGGGCCTCTTTTGTGAGCCTCTGCTGGCCTGTTGATGAAGAGCGCTCTGACTAGAGTTGTTGGCTTCGGGAAAAAAGTAACTTGGAAAAACCCAAAAACTGGGGTTCAACTCTTAGAGACCGTCACGAGGTATGACGTTAGATTTATGTGGCTTTACTAAAGCAGAACCCAAATAGCCCTTTCCTGAATGCTTCTCTATTGAAGTGCAATTTCTTGCACTATTGTGTTGATTTGGCTCTAGTAAAAAGAGCTCTGAACAACTATTTACACACTAAGCTCATAGTGTAAAGAAAACACTCTGTGTGCATAAACACACAAAGTGCTCTCACTCCAGCCTCCAGATAGGTTGCAATTATGTCTGCACATATGGTAGGAGAATATATATTTGAAAGGTTACGTGTGATTGTGTCTTTTTGTTAAAAATAATCTTTTATTGTTGTAAAGTAGGTCAGGGTTGCTTTTATCATGTGGTATTGCTCTGGGATGCACAAAGATATGCCTTAGTATCTCTTGCTCTGCATTTCTTTAGACTGCCACTGGTTTTATGACCCAGTTTGCTGGATTGCAGCTGACCCACTCTCTGTTTTCGCCAGCTGCCAGGTTTACTAGGAATTTGCTACACTATAACTAGAGCTGAGGAATATAAGTTTGCTTCTTTCCTGCCTTTTTCTAAAGCTTGGGTATTCTACTGTCTTAGACTTTCAGTGGTCAAATTATGTATTTTGTTCTTTTCTAACATTCAGACTTTCTGTGAACTATAGCAAACCAAAAGCATACAACCTAAAAAAAACTGTGACAGTGAATGAAAACAATAAAGTTGTGGTCTTGGCAGCTAAACATAGAGCTAAATCTTAGTTTAAAGGCCTACTGGAAGTGGGAGGTTGTGTAATGAGTTTTATTTTTTTTACTTTTTTAACCTTGTGAAATTGCACTATAAGATGTGGTCTGAAAGAGACATTCAGCAGGAAAATATATGCAAATAAACAAGTCAAACTCTACTTAGATTTCAAAAATAGGCTTCAGAACAGTTTTTTAATATCATTAATAAATGTTCAGTTAAATTACATTAAGAAGCAATTAGTAGCTACACATGAACCAATGCAATATTTGACCCCTACATTGAGGGGATCAGGTGGCTTTATTGTTTTATGGTCAGCGTTTTCCTATCATGGTTTAAATCTGGGGAATAGTCACTGAAAATTAGTACAAAGTCTTTCTGAGAGAGTGCCTTTACAGTCTAATTCTTTCTTGATTTTTACCAGGGTCTATCCTGGGCCTTGATCTGCTCTGGAGCCTCCTCCCAGTAGGACATACCCAAACCACCTCAACTGGGTCCCTTCAATGAGGACGACCAGGAGCTCCTTCTCGAATGACTGAATTCCTCGTCCTATCTCTAGCCAACCTTTGGAGAAAGCACGTATCCCTTGCTTGCATCTGTGATCTAATTACCACAGGTAAAGGTAGGAACCAGTGAATCATCAGCTTTGCTTGTCTCTCTTTACCACAACAAATTCTGAGATACTTAAAGATATCTACTTGTCCTTGACCTGGAGTGGGAATTCCATCCTTTCCTCCTGAAAATCATGGCCTCAGATTTGGAGGTGCCAATTCTTATTCCCACAGTTTTACACATGCCTGTGAACTGCTCCAGTAAGAACTTGAGACCACCAACTGATGAAGCTAAAAGAACCAAGTCATCGACAAAAATCCGAGATGAGATTCTGAGGTTTTTACAGTGAAAGTCTTCCACCCGCTGTTTCCCCTTTATACGGTTGTCCTTAAAAATTATACATATGTATTATTGTAGGGTCTATCTTACAATATAAAACCTGACCGTTGTTGTAATTTGGATTGTATATATAAAACTGAATTGAGTTGACTGAAACTGAGACAAATTATCAACATAATCTGTGACAAGGGGGAGCCCTGTCAAAATCCAACATCAACTGATAGTGATTCTGATTTATTGCCAGCCATCCGAACCAAGCTGTTGCCGGGTCGTTGCAACAAGTCAGACACGCCATAGTCCCAAAGCACCTCCCACAGAATCCCCTGAGGGACATGAATGCTTTTTCAAGTCCACAAAGCACATGTAGACTGGCTATGCAAACTTCCATGCACACTCAATTATGCTTGAGAAGATAAAGAGCTGATCCAGTGTTTCACAACCAGGACCCCATTTTTCCTCTTTAATCAAAGGTAAACTAGTGGACATCCTCTCCAGCACCCTGGCATAGACCATCCCACAGCAGCTGATAAGTGTGACCCCCTTGTAGTTGGAGCACACTTTCGAGTCCCCCTTCTTAAAGACAAGAACTACCATCCCAGTCTGCTAATCCAGAGGCACTGCCACAGATTTTCAGTTATTCTGTAATTATTTAAGGCCATGCACTACATCAGTAAACTTTTTTTTTAGCTTTCTTGGCCGCTCTGTAATTCCAGTACATTAAAGGAAAGTGTGCAATGTACAATAGCATAATCTGACAGAGTGATCCTCATATTTAAGGGAGAAAAAGAAAAAAAATAAAAGATGTAAAACTTTTTTAAATTAATTTGGTCAGTTCCCAACGTGATTGGGTACAAAAAGAGCATCTTAGAGAGAGGGAGTTCCTCAGAAGTAAGGTTAGACAGAGGTTCACCAATGTGCAATGCATAAATAAAATAAACATCTACAAACTTATTATGAATATCTCATTATGTACAGTACATAACACCATCAAATGATTGTGAGAATCTGGAGAAATCTCTCTGCCTAAGGGACAGGGCTTAAAATCAATATTAGAGGCGTGTGATCTTCAGGCCCTCAGGCAGCACTGCATTAAAACAGTCACGGAAATCAGTACATGGGCTCAGGAGCACTGCCAGAAAACACTGTCTGTGACCACAACTGGCCGTGCAATCCACAAAAGCAGTTTAAAGATGTATCACACAAAGAAGGTATGTGTGAACATGACACAGAAATGCCTCCGTCTTCTCTGAGCCAAAGCTCATTTGAAATGAATTGAGGGAGTATGGAAAACTGTTCTGTCATCAAACAAACTGAAATTGGAAACTCATTTTGGGGCCACAGTTGGTTGACAGGCACAGCTGACTGTTTCACCTCATGCAGTAAATCAGTCAGCTTCAGACATCATGTTTTAACATTCTCGTTTGGCACTGCATTCCTAGTGCACAATCCAAGCCTCCTAACAAAGGTAAAGACCATTTACAAGCCCAGAAAGCTTAGATGCTGTGTAAAACTTATTAAAAAAGATGCAATGATTTGCAAATTTCATAAACCCAACATATCACATTTTTAAACTGAGACATTTTATTATTTCATGAAAAATATTAGATCATTTTGAATTTATGGAGGAAAATGTAAATGCAGTAGCAACTATTTACCAAAGTAAATGGTAAAATTACTTTGTACCATTTACAAAGCAAATGGCACTAAAAACAAACAGCTTTTTGGTATTTGTTTTTTGGTTATATTGCAACATAACTGGGTATAAAAAAAAAAGAGCAACAGTGACACTTACTCAGAATATAGGCTGAGATTCACCAATTAGGAAAAAATAGATACATAACATAAACATCACATTGGGCAGATTAACTGTAATTTTAAACATTTGATGTTTTCCATATTCTGTTATAAAAAAAATTTGTATTTATGATATTTGCAAATCTTTTTTTCCTCATTTTTTCATGTATATTTTACACAACCTTGGGTTTTTAGGTCTAACAATAATTATAAAACTGAGAGACGACAGAGAACCTGTTGTGTGGGGCTGAAGTTTAGTTCAAAGGGTAAAATGACTCACTGAATATTTGTGACTTAAAATGAACTCGCTGTCACTACTGTCACATTCCACCATCAGTCAAAGAGACATTTTATTTAGTCAGATGTTTGTCTTGAGGTTCCTTTGATGGTAACAAAGTTAGTAAGTATTTTCATATCACTTCACTGGATTGGTTGGATTATCCATGGAGACATATTATGTTTATTAAAATACAGGTTTCAAATTTGCAAGAACAAACAGCAAACATGGTTTTAGTGTGTGTTGGTTTGTACAGTGATAGGCTGAAATGTTGTTGGTTGTTTGAACTACAACAAATAAACACAAATATTCCTGGATTTGAGGTGTCCTAGCTGTTGTCTAAGTATTTGAGTTACACCAGTGTCAGAAACGTTGATATGATTGAAAAATAAGGCTTTTGTTCAGTTAGATAAACAGGTGGCAGGGAGAGTGATGTACAGGAGGAGACTTTGTTCCTGTGGACTTTTGTCCAGTTTTTCACACAGTGAGTTTGTACCTGTGTGGAATACTAATGGCTAGCCATACTGTGGAAACTGCATACAGGGCATCAGGAATGTTCTGTCTTACATTTGAGCACATCAGTGTCTCTCTGTGAGTTTGTCTAGATAGGTGCATGTAAAGGCAAATTAGGCAAATTGATTGGGCAGGTGGTCTGGTTGTATCCACTATCTGTCATGTTATTGTTGACTGCAGTTCTGAATGACACAATGGCTACAAAGAAACCAGAATAGCTGGGATCAAAGCAGCTAGGTTATAAACAAAAATCTGTCATATTTAAATTAGAAGTAAGTTCATGAGCCAGAGTATCCATTGCAAAAAGATCAAGCACTATTACAGTGGGGGAAATAATTATTTGATCCTCTGCTGAATCTGTATGTTTTTTCACTTACAAAGAAATGAGCCGTCTCTTTTATGGTAGTTTCATTTTCACTGAGAGAGAGAATATCAGCCAAAACCAAAAACACATGACATAAAAGTTATGCACTGATTTGCATGTCAGTAAGTGAAATGAGTATTTGATCCCCAAGAAAATTATATGAGTTAGTACTTGGTGGAGAAACACTTTTTATCAAATATAGCAGTAAGGCACTTGTGGTTGGTCACCAGATTTAGACACGTCTCAGGAGGTATTCTAGCCGATTCCTCTTTACAAACACTGTCTACATCATTTAGGTTTCTTGGCTGCCACTTGGCATCTCAAAACTTCAGCTCCCTCCACAAATTTTTGACCGGACTTTAGCTGCTCCTTTGTTGTCGGTATGCTTTGGATTATTGTCATCCTGGAATCAGAATCAGAGAAACTTTATTAATACCAGATGCAAATTGTGTCGTCATAGCAGCAAATATGCAACAAACATCAAGCACTCATATAAAATGAGTGTAGAAACAGAGATATTGATAGATAAATATTAAGATAAATACTGTATAGAGATATAAATATACAAATAAATATAAAAGGACAAGTATGTGCGCAAATATGTTGTGGTGTACAAAGTGACAGGGTGCACTGAGGTGTGATTAGTTCTTTTCCACATGTGTGGATCTGACCCCAGAATTAAAGAGTCTGATAGCAGCAGGAAGGAACGAGCTCCTGTAACGTTCCCTCAGACAGCGAGTTGAAGGAACCTGTTGCTGAAACTGCTCTTCAGATTGTCCAGTGTGTTATGGAGGGGTGGGAGTCATTGTCCATGATTGGCAGCATTCTGTCACTGATCACCTCCTCCAGGGTGGCGAGCTTCATGCCAACAACAGACTCTTGATGACTTTGTTCAGTCTGTTTGCATCCTTTGCTTTGCTGCCTGCACCCCAGCACGCCGCAGCAAAGAAGATGGTGCTGGCAATAACAGACTGATAAAGTCTGTTATTGCCAGCAAACTGCTGCAGACACTGAAGGATCTGAGTCTTCGTAGGAAGTAAAGCCGGCTCAGGCCATCTTTGTAGGCAGCGTCCATGTTTGCAGACCACTCCAGCTTGTGATCCAGTTGAACTCCAGATACTTGTAGGATATGAATATTTCGACATCAGTCCCACCAATGCAGCCAGGGGAGGGTCGGGATCTGTTTCTGCCAAAGTCCACCACCAGCTCCTTTGTTTTGGTCACATTCAGCTGCAGGTGGTTCAACTCACACCAGCTCACGAAGCTATCAATCAGTCCTCTGTACTCCTCTTCCCTTCCCAACACTTCCAATAATGGCCGTGTCATCAGAGAATTTCTGGGGGAGACAAGTTTCTGTGCTGTACTTGATGGTGAAGAGGAAAGGGGATAGCACAGTTCCCTGGGGTACTCCTATGTACTCCGCAAACTGTGGTCTGCCCACCAGGTAGTCACTGATCCACTGGACCATTGGAGCCTCCATCTGCATGTCCTCCAACTTCTGCCTCAGCAGCCCGGGCTGGATCGTGTTAAGGCCGATAGAACTCATCCAAACTGTGGTGTTGGGTCTATCGAGTGAGGAATACGCTCTCTGCAGCACATGTATCACTGCACCGTCCACCCCCAAGTCGGCTGGTATGCAAACAGGGTCTTGTGACTTTCTCACCAGGAGTCTGAGGTGTTCCAGGATAAGTTTCTCCATAACCTTCATAATATTAGAGGTCAGTGAGACCTGTCGTCATTTAGTGCCACTGGATGATTCTTCTTAGTCACTGGGACCAGGCACAATGTTTTCCATAGCACTGGGACTCTCTGGAGGTGCAGACTCAGGACCTATCCACAACCAATCTTTGTTGTTCTGGCCTAGGGAAGAAGGTTCTCGTTTAACATTTTATGCTACCTAGGACTTCTATTGACCCCATCGTTCCGTACGCTTAGCGGAAAAGCAGCCCAAAACTTAATGTTTCCACTGTGGGCATGGATGGACTGGTAATCTTGCACTACCAGGTCCACTACTGATGATGTGTCCCAAATCTTAATATGATAATCTAGATCAGATCTCTAATTCCAAAAAAAGCTTAGCTTGGGTAAAAGACCGAAAGATTAGGCACACAACGATGTGTGCTGCTGGTAAAGTTTCTGGGCTGCCTTTCCTCATAACAGCCATCCCTCAAGATTCTCTCCATTTAAAGCAATGCATTATCAGGGACTATAACAGCTAGTCCTTTTACTGAATCATACTGGGCATTAGCCTGGTGAGCTGACAGAATGTTGGGTTAATGAGTCAATTGAAGGGCCACTGTGCATCAGCCCTATAAGCGTTGACAGCAGTCCATTCATTTCTTTTTATTACTGACATTGTATTGCCCAGTCAAGTCTCTTAATGCAAATGGCCCCTTGCCTAATTTCACTGTACACTCACACACCTTGTAGAACAGAGTTTAGTGTAGAAGAAAAGGTAGAGCTGACAAGCTAAGAGAGAAAAAGAAAGTAGTAATAGATGCAGCAAATCACAGTTGGCCACCTGGAACAAAAAATTCCAGGTGCGATTTTTTATCCTAGTCCAGCCCTGACTGTGGGGACGGTGTTCTTCTTCTACTGAGCAATACAATTACAATGGGTTGAGTTGAGAACCAAATAGCTCAATTTTGGTTTCATCTGACCACAGAACGTCCTTTACAAGCCTTCTCTGAATCATTAAGATATCCATTGGCCAACTTAAAACGAGATGTACATGAGTCATCCTGACCTGGGGGACCTTGAGAGTGGTGAGAGATTTCTATCAATTACAGCATAGTGTGTTACCAATGGTGTCCTAGGTGACTGTGGTCACAACTGCCTTTACCTGCCCAGACATTAACCAGCTTCTCCTTTTGGGCTGATCCATCATCTTTCTCATGGTCATCCTCACCCCATGAGGTAAGATCTTGTATGGTGCTCCAGACCAATGGCAAATTATGGTCATTTTATATTTGTATTTTTTATTTTTTTATTTTTTTTTTCCATTTCCAAATAATTGTACCAAGAGTTGTCACTTTCTCACCAAGCTTCTCAAAGATGGATCATTCCAGCCTTGTGCAGATCTGCAGTCTTGTCTAGAATGGTAAAATTCTTTGACACCTTTTTCATTTCTCAATGTGCTTTCTGCATTTAATCATTAGCTGTTATTAATCTCTGGCTGTCTTCCACAGCCTGTCTTTTTTTCTGTCTTCCTCGCCTCAGCCCAACCAGTTGCTGTAGACGACTGCCCCTACCTGACAATTCTGGCTCAGGGATAAAATATTTATTTCACTCAGTGCCATGCAAATCAGTTAAAAAAATGTATGAAGTGTGTTCTGACTGGTCACTGAACTTGTAGTTGCTGTTGACTCTGTTAGATGAAATGATATTTTGGCATTAGCAAACTGAATTACAGGTTCTTGTGAGGGGAAGGCATGTGGAATCACAAAGCTGTCAAACACATGAAACCAGACTTTCTGCACCTTTGAGAACCTCACCTCAACTGTGCGTCTGACTGGAGGAAATAGCTTTAGCACAGTACTACTGCAGTATAAGACAATAATCGCAGTTTTTGGAAAATACTTTTACTACTCCATGTACTTAAAACTGTCAGACATAAAGTCGTTGTAACGTACGACTTCTGGCTGGATTTCTTGTTGTTGGTTAGTGGTTTTAGCAGCATTTGTTACACAAGCACCACCTTGCAGGATGACACAATAGAAATAACTAATTCGGTTTTCTTCTGGGTACTCTGGCTGCCTCCAACAGTCCATGTGTGTCAGGTTAATTGTACAGGTACAGTAAATGTAGTGTTTGAAGAGTACACAATGTGAATGGGTGAATGTGACTTGTAGTTTAATATGCTTTGAGCAGCCAACAAGACTAGAAAAGTGCTATATAAGTTCCAGTTTAATCAGTGGTTTGCTTACAACCTGTAAAATGCAGTGTATGTTTCTTGCCCTTCCTTTTTGCTGTTGTCACATAGTCAGTTCAATGCCACTGGATAAACCTCAGAGCAGAAGATGCCTGTTTGATGCAGGAAGTGTACTGTGAAGGTGAGGTATTGAGGAGATGCTTGATGCTTGTAAAAGCTCGCTTACATGATGCACAAAGCCACCTGATAAAATCTGTCTGCAAAGACAAACTTTGTGGGTGGATTACATGAGTAGCACTAATGTTTTACTAACTTTGAAGTACAAGAATGAAACAGATGTCCCACTTAACACAAAGTGTTCTGTAGTAAACATAAATAAGGCCCATACAGTAAAAATATCTGCCACCCTGCTGCTGCTGATGAACTCTCTCTGGCAAATGCTCGACACTGCTTACGTAAATAGGCTTCTTTTAAAAAATGGCTCTATTTGCATGACAAAGCCCAATGGTTTCAGGGTGGTAGGCAGAAAGGAGAGGGAGGAGTTTGAGTCTGTAGCAAAGAGGAGGCAGGAGAGACTGGGATTGTTGGACAGATGCACTGGGATCGCCAGCTCTCTCCCAGCCAGGAGATCAGACTGCACTGCAGGGTATATCGAACGCTGTTGTTGAGGTATTAGCAGTACTAGTTTGGATTTGGGTTCCATTATCCAGTGTAGGTGGATCTTGTTCCCATATTACCTCACACTACTTTTTGTACTGGTTGGAGGAAAGAAGGGATTTAACATCTCCCATAAACTGGGAAAAAAATTAATATTTGAGAGCCAGCTGTTGAAGAGTGACACACGCTTGCCACCAGCATTGTCATGTACTACTCACAGCAGCATCTGAAATGTTTATGGCTTAAATGCTCAGAATCAGTGGCGTTTATCTAGATTTAGCAGAAATATAATTCATAATTGCACTGATGACCTGAATGGTTTATTACAGCAGAACGCTACACTGGCTTAGAGATGATGGGAACCCTGCTTACTGGACTCATACTCTTCCTGTTTGAGGTAATAACCTTCTCATTTTTCCATAATGATTTAAATGGATACATTTTTTTTGATGTGTGCTTTTTTCATTGTTGTTACCTTTTTTATGTAAAAACAAAAACCCCAAACAAACATTTAAAACATGGAATTCCAAATTACTGATGAGTATAGGTCATTTTTTAAATTTGGTATTTTGGTAAACTGGTTTTCTTTCTCCTGTAGGTGGGATGTGAAAGTGAGCCGACACATGCCGTGCCAGAAAGAGTAGAGGGCTCAAATGGTGAGAATTCTGGCTTCTCCACTCAAGGCTAAATAAAATCTCTATATTATCCATGTTTAATGAAACTTCATGTATATGTCTGACTTTCTAGGAGAAACACTGGTGTATCTAACACCACACTGGGCTTTCCAGCTGGTCAATGACTCGCTGTCCTTCTCTAGGGCCGACAGCTTCTGCAGAGGGCGGTTTAGCTCTCTCATCACCTCAGACCAGAAGGAAGTTTTGGAGCTGCTTCGGCAGGCTGGACTTCATTCATCCGTCTGGGTCAGGGATTCCAGCAGAGTAGCCTCCAAGCCTGTGGCACTCTCCCAGCAGTGTGAGTGAAAACGCAGTTTTAAGCTGCAGATTTTTGTTTTGTTTTGTTTTTAAGTAAAACACCTTTTTGTTCTCGTCTTTCAGATTTGCTGTTCTCAGCTCTAAAGTTTCCAAAGGAGTCGCGTGAGGGCTTTGCACACGTCAACAAGTCCTTCCCAGCCCTCTCATCTGTCAGTGTTTGTGTTCGAGTTCAGTGGGACCCATGGTGGAGCGAGGTGTCGACCATATTTTCCTACGCTGCACCTGTCTTTACCAATGAGTTCCAGCTGCGAGGCCAAGCAGACATGCAGGGTCGCATTTTGCTGGCGCTCATCATCCATGGGAAGCACCTACCATACAAGGCATCCTTCCCAAATGATGGTGCGTGGCATCAAATCTGTGTCACATGGCAGCGGAGTGGTGGCTACTGGGCTATCTATGTGGACGGAGACAGGAAAGACACAGGCTCAGGCACAGACACTTCTAGGGATATCTACGGTGATGGGATTCTGATCCTGGGTCAGGACCAAGACTCTTTTGGCGGGAATTTTACAGAGCCTTTCTTTGGAAATATAACTGACCTAAATGTCTGGAACATGTCTTTGGAATCACGCCATGTCCGTCTCCTAAATGAATGTTCACCAGTCACCCAGGACCTGCTTTTCAGTTGGAACCTTGAGCTCCTTAGTAGCCACCCTGTGGTCAAAGAGGTGCAGGCCCGTTTGTTTTGCCCGGGTAAGATGAAACCTTTTAAAATCTATAACTTAAATTTATTCTCTGCAAATAAGAGCTGTTGTATGTTGGTGTACTTTGTTGGCCTTGTCAACCTTGCTTTGGTGATTTTTGCCCTACTTTATGAAGGAGAAATACAAAGTAAAGCAGAGTAGCTTTTTTAAAAATATGCACATTGTCAGAGGGTTAAAGTCAAACTGCCTTGGAAAGCTAGCAGAGAAGTGTAATAATTAGACAGTGTTCAAATTTAAAAATGAATGACAACTAAAAAAATTAAAATGAAATATAAAATAGTCAAGAAAAAGACATCCCAGGTAGCGCAAACTATCCAGTAAACTATAAAGATTTGATCTAAAACTGATAAATATTTAAAATTATTGTAAGTTTTAGTTAGAAGTAACAGATAAACAATTTTAAATGTCACAGCTAAAACAGAATAACATACAAGCAACTGAAAGACAAATAAATAATGAATAAATAGTTAAAAATGTTAAATAACTGTAATAGCTAAACAGCTGTGATGAGTAAGTAGATTTAAGGTTAACAGGACAGCTAAACGTAATCTATGCATTTTATTAAAGAACTGAAAAAGCTAAAATAAATGACTAAAAAGTAATACTTCAAAATCCATATGTAAAGGTTAAGCTGGCCACGTGTAACACAGAAATATAACTGAATCCACTTCATTCAGTTTGATCTACTTTGTGGCAATTCACAACAAAAGTCAACCTGGTTTGGCCACCAGATGAACCAGGCTGATAGCCTAGCTTACAAGAACAAATAAACAGTTGAATGAGCTAACAGTAACCTATGAATACACGAGAGGAGAAATGTAAAAGGTAGTCATTGGATAAAACAGTCAAGGGGCTGAAATAGTTACTTTTTTGGGTAAAATAACAGTAAACAGTTAAAATTTTACTGATGTATAGTCATCAGTAAAATTAAACTATGAAAAATAATTACATCCTGTTATTCTAACTATGGAGGAACTGATTCTAACTATACTGTCTACACAAAAAAGAAAATCTTTATGACTATTTCATGTGTTCTTGCACAAAGCATCACAGAAAAGCCTTTCTGTCACATTCTTACTTTAGTATAAAACCATAGAATTAAATTTATACAGAAAAAGTCTTAGATGCTTCTAGAACTAGCAGAAAGAAAGTGTGCAGGGAGGGCTGGATGACTGCAGGGGATTCCCAGAGTTCAGTCAGTGTGTGTGTGTGTGTGTGGGGGGGGGGGCGGCTTGGGAAAGAACAGCTCCTAGCAGTGCTGACTACTCCCCCATATTTCCTCTTACTAGATCTGAGCACAGTTTTTTTTTTTAATATCAGCACTAAGATAGGTTTCATTGTGTTTGCACATTACCGAGATGCAATTTGATATAATTTAAAACCATTATTCAGTTTTCTGCTTTAATCAAATGTCATACCCTGTCCATTAATTCTCACCTAACAAGGCTTCAGATATTTTTTTCATACTAACTCTTGTCTTGTGTGACCATTGGTACGTGTTTGCAGCAGTGCACCAGCAGGTGGAGCTACAGGGCTGCAGAACATTGCAGGGCTCGTCAGCTCAGCTTCCACAGTTGGGTCTGACGGACTGCCTCGATCTCCTGCCTTTCATCTGCAGGAGAAGCAGAGGTGAGCTTCACAGGCTGTACGCTGCAGTGGTCTGGTACATGATGTGACTTATTTAACCTCTTACCTTCCACCAGTTTAAGCCATTTAAATTTGAGCGTTGAAGTCAGGTCAGGGTCACATCTTTCCTCTTTGCATGCAATTTTCAGCTGTGTTGGAAACATTTTGACACGTGAGCTGTAAAGATGGATTTGCTTTGTGAGAGGAGTTGATGCTGTACTCCTTCAAAAAACAAAACAAAACCAATGCCTACCAAGATGACCATGAAAATGATCCTCCATGTTTCCTATATTGACTTCCTACACTGTATTCACGTCTAATGAAATCTTCTGATTTCCCATTGCCCCTCCCACCTCCTGCCACCCCCTGCAGATGCTCCTGTTGTTCTTCATAGCTTCATTTTACTTCTCCTGTCAGCAGGAAACAGGAAGTCACAGATCTTTTTTTCCCTCAAGTTTCTTCTAAATGTTGATCAAAAGAATTGATCTATGGTAAAAAAAAAAAAAAAAAAATGGTTTCAAGCAGGGTTACTGGAGTTACAGTCCTCGACTGAGTATCAATAATGAGTAACAAAGTCTCAATTCTTTGCCTCCTGTAACTAAATCACACTATCTGAGCTTTAAGTGAGGGAGGTCACTTTTGATTTGAGTTTAGTATTGTACTCTAGGAGGTTGCAGCAGGCTCAGGACTGAGTAATGATCTGTGAGCAGCAGTGCATGCTGCCCTTACTATATATCACCTACATTCATGTCATATTGTTTTTGGCACAGAGCGTTACCTGAAGATGAAGCAGATGAGTGACTCTCAGAGCTCTCAGCCCACTGCTTTTATGAGCCAGCTGATGAAGCTCTCCAACCAGAGCCAGGTACACTTCTACATGTCATACTACATGCTTTATATGTTTTATAACTGCACTGCATTTTTTTATATCTTTATTTATATCTAGTAACATACTTTGCATTGAAAAGTATCAGGAGACTGGTTCCGGAGCCCACACCGTGGGTTGAGGTGGACTTTATCTAGCTGGTACCTTTCAGCTGCACTAACTCAGGCTCCTTCCGCACCAGAGAGGTGACATTGCGTGTAACAATTGCTAGTTTTGGTAGACAAGGATCGGTCCGCCAGGGTCTCTGCCCCTAGCCTCCCCTGGCCCAGAACACATTGCACCCAACCCCTAATGCGCCTCCTGAGGGTGGTGGGTCTACAGGAGGGTGGGCTCATGTCCCTTTTTCAGGCTGTACCCGGACTAATGCCTGGCTACCAGACACACACCCTACCCGGGCCTGGCTCCAGGGCAGGGCCCCGGTAGCCCTACCCCAGGCAGGGTGAACAGTTCCCTTGATCTCTGCTCATGGTGGGTTTGAATGACTCTTTGTCTGGTCTCCCCTGGTAGGGAGACCCTACCACAAACCCCTCCACCACGATAAGGGAGTGATTCACGGAGGGGTAACTGCAACATATAAAAATCAAATATTGATAGTTTGTCAGTGATGTACAGATCATGCTATCATTAGGAAATCAGATTGTTTTTTCTTTTTGTATGTTTTTGTGCAGTTAGTGTATCCTGCCAACTACATGAATCTGCATTTTTTTTAAATTAAAAATAAATCAGAGATGACGCTGACTAATAACATAACTATTATTTTTCACCTCCTAAACACATTGTGATTATATTGTTATTGTGCTATTTGTGATAATTGTGACAATAATTGTGTCCAGACTGTATCCAGACCTTTTACATTTGATTTCTTATTCTTTATTAGGCTTTTACCACTCAGGTGAAGTTTGTAATTTGGTGGCGGGAAAACAGGAAAACACCAATAAAAACGCATGAACTCAAATTACCTAATGTCACAGAAAGTTATTAGTAAATATTAATCACACTAAAAACTCAGTGTCGCTGTGTCCTCTCCTAGCTGATGCTGGGCCGGGAGCCATCAGGGCTGAGCAGCCTGGCCCAGGCATCTGCCCTGCTTGACGTCTCTGTCCAGGCCCTGGAGGACACCCGGGACGAGGGACTGCAGCCAGCAGACATGATGTCCCTCATACAGCTTCTGTCTCTAACTGCAGACGTCCCCTCACAGCCATTTACCCATGACACTAACTACAGCCAGGACAACATACAGGAGCTCAGCCAGCACTTCATCAGCTTGGCTGACAGCATCATCAGTGAAGAAGACACCTTAAAGTGGCAAGCCATCAAAGAGGTAGTTCATACTGAGTGACTCTGATACTGACTGTGTGTTTTTACCTGCAGTGTCACAATATCAGATTTTTTTTACACAACCTCAACTTGTCATTCAGACTGTACCAGAAGTGCTTAGAGTTCCTTGTTTTCCTGCCCTGTGGCAGTCCTGGTCAGGGTGTACCCGGCCTGTCAGCCTGTGATAGCTGGATAGGCTGCAGCAAGCCCACACTCCAGGATTCAGTGAACAGAAGGAAACTGAAGGATAAAGGGTAAATGGACTGATTCTTACATAGTACTTTTTTTACTCTACTTGAGTACTCAAAGCTTAATTTACCCTCATTCACAAATAAACACAGTCATCCTTCTCTTCAGCATCTTCTGTTTGAACAGCCAGTTCCTCTAAAACCAAAAATCTTTCTCTCTTTTTGTTATTAGAATAAACTTAAAGGTAGAAGCTGCCCAAATGATTACTTTCAGGATTGTTGGAAAGCACTACTTTTTCTAGTTTGCCAGAATCAGAATCAGAAAGACTTTATTTATCCCCAAGGGGCAATTAAGATACAGCCAGGGAAAAATGGGATGTGTCTGGCCCAAACCATAGCCTACGACAGTTATTCTAAACATTAGGGATCATGTTCCATCTCTCAGGGAATTAAATGCATATTTTGTTTCCAAATGTGTGCAATGTATGACTCTACATCTGACCTGATTACTATTGTACAGTCAGATAGAAGAATGTAGTTGTCAGCCTTAACCCACTCTTCCTTTAAGGATCTCCAGCTCAAGTAGTAGGAATAGATTTTCAAATAAATGGAATAATGGCAGCTTCTAAATTGAAAACAAGTCTTTAAGGGTCATTATTCTTTTTATATGCTGAAGAACTACTGTACATGCTTCTGCTGTAGCAACTGCACAAACTCTTGCTCTCTCTCTCTCGACGTGGCTAAAATGGACCGTCATCAAGGCAGGAAAAGTCTGCTTAACTCATTGTTGATTTTTCTGTTTGTTTTGATGTTTAGTACACTCTATATTTGGAATTAAAACTTTGCTACATGTATTTAAAGTAACTTGAGTTAAAGTAACTAACCAAATAGTGGGTTCACTGGTGATCTGTAAATTCACCGTGGGAGTGGATTTAAGAGTATGTGTGGTTCTCTATTCAAGAGCTGATCCTGATAAATTCAAAATACATTTAGAAACAAAAATGAATTCACTGTACTCTTCTATGATGCACACACAGCACACCAATGGGCTCTTTAAACATTTTTGTTTTGGACACAGATTCCATTTATCGAATTCTGTTATTTCCTTTGTGTTTAAGTATTTGAGGTATGAAGTACTAACCTTTAGAAAGCACCAAAAACACACAGATGTAACGCTTGTATCACCCACAGAAGTTGCATCCCTAAATATAAACAGTTAAATATAGATTTGCAAACCTTTTGTTAAGCCTATTGAAAATTTATTGAATTTTAAAGCATATGTAATTATCATAAAATTAGTTTCAGGGATATAGTCCTGATGAGTACCTCAGATGATTAAAGGGCTTCAAACTCCCACCCAGGGTGCTCAGGAACGTCTACCCTTGCATCCTGAGTTGGAGCATCACCTCCTGGAAGTAGAAACACATCTGATGGAACCATTTGGTCCTCAGGAAGGTAGTTCATTCAGCTAGTTCAACCTCCTGAATCTGCAGGACAGACAGCAAACGTTGCACATCTGCAGCCAGGAGGACAGCAGGGGAACCAGCCACCTTAATAACAAACTGCCATGTGTGAGTGCTCAGAGTAGAAAAGTGCTATATAAAACCCAGTCTATGTCACATGACCCAATCCCAGGTTCAACGAGGGCCAGCTATCTGCTGAAACCAGTTGGGGATAATGGCAAGAAAAGAGAGTGCTTGTACCTGAAAACTGAAATGTACTAAAGACGTGTAGAAATTGTTCTAGATGTCACTATGGTTTGCTGAATCCTATAACTGTGAAAAACTATTGGTACACTTTCTATTATTTATGGTCATCATATTATATTTATATTGATGGTCCATGGCCCACACCTTCCAGAATGAGACAGCTGACTCTTGATTGATCCAGGATTGGTGATGTTTCTTTCCTTCGTCAGATGCTAAATAAAAGATGCTACATGTTAGATTGGCTTTAGAATTCTGTTTGGAGGTTCCAAATAGGCAAAGTGATGAACGTGAATTTTACCCAACCTTTATACATAACCCTACATAGATATTAAATGACCTAATAGATGTTAAGATTATACCTCACACAAACGTGTCAAAAATTCAATTTGGTGAAGAGAACACTGGTCTAATCACTGCTCAGTATCAAAAGATAGGAAGTTTGAGGACCAAGATATAAGGCTGTTGTCCCACTTACGCTCCAGTGAGTGGTTTTGGCAGGAAGGAAGGTAGGAGTTATTTTCCTTCAAATCCACCAGAGGACAGTATGCTTCTATGGTCTGTGTTATAAGAGCTCAACATCAGCTTCAGTGATGAAGAACAGAGCTGATAAATTTAAAGTCTGCCTCCAAGTCATTGCTTAGTCATCCAGATTTTCCCAAATGTTCTCTAATTATTCAGTAAAAACATCCATGTAACCCTGTTCACACTCGCTCCACTGTGTTTTCCCTCATCTCTGTCACCAGGCTCTGTTATTTTTTCCTCCTCTGCTTCTGCACTATTGATGTGTATGGATCTGTATAAAGGTTGCCTTATGACAAGTGTTTCTCTCAGCACTTTGCCTCCCTTCCCCCTCAGGACTCTCAGTGCTCCAAGGCCAACTCATCGCAGACTCAATGATGAGCGATTTAAAAAAAACTGTGCATGTGCTCATCCAAAAACCTCCCTCCCTTGCTCTGCTCCCAGCTGTCTCCAAGGCTCAGTTCTTCAATGGGCAAATTGAAATCAGAATGCAGGTTTTCAATACAGACAACAGGAAATCTCTGATTGTACAATGCATTATAGGCCCATCCACTGAGGTGTGTATGTGCCCTGTTCAGCTACAACAGTGTGGGAAACAGTTAACGGGGATAAAAGTACTGTATGAATGGCCATTTTGAGATCTGCCTTCTTCAGTTTGATGACTGCCGTGAGCAGGCCATAGTGGGCATGTGTCACTGCTGCTAACCTGCTCGTGGTCTGTGTTTGAGGTGGTGAATGGCCCCATGGATGTGGTCAAAAGCATTGACCAAATGGTGACCAGCCTGAGCCCTCGCTTAATGGCAGAGACCAATCACCTAACCATCCGCAGCCCCAACATCAGTGAGTCTATCTCTCTCTCTGACACACACACACACACACACACACACACACACACACACACACACACACACACACACACACACACACACACACACACACACATTAGAATGGCTTAAATGTGAAAATAGAGCAGAGGAATTTGGACACAAAGGTATAACAGATTTGAGCCAGGCTCTGGCTTCATCATCAAGCAGTTTTAGAAAGCTTCTGAAAAAATGCAATTATGTAACAAATGACCTTCAGAAAGATGAGATCTATTCACCAGTGGTGACAGAAACACAATAATAGAACATAAAAAGGAGTTTTATACTGATAATCAAATACACGTTTAACAACATGATATACTATGATTAACTGCAGAATGTATCTTAGCTTTAATTTTAAGATTGTAGACCTTTTTTCCAGAGTGTATTCATGAACATGGATCATAAGACACTGTTTAACAAAACTATTGAATTAGCTGTTTAGGAACTACAGCCAGTTCAGTTGACAAGTATCATTTGAACTTTAAGGATGGTTTTTAATGAAATCCACTGTGGTGACGTTATTATTCAGACACTTATGGATTAAACTGTATCCAAACGATGTTTAAACTGATCTGTTAGACACTTCCTTATTGCACCGCTCAAATGGTAAAATCTGCCATTGTCCTGTAGATTTTGATGTCGTCAGTGCAAATATGACAATTAAAGCTGATTGGCTACTGCTTTAACAAATTCTCCACAAACAAACAATGCACACCTGTGTACCTGTGTTTATTTTAATGTCAAGTATATGCCTTCTCGTCTGCTGATGGTCACTTTGTATAGTAATTTTTCACCTTTCTTCACTATGTGACACTAACTTAATATGACACAATATATGAGGAAACAGAGCAGGGTTATTCCACCTGAAATCACAAAACAGTTGAACTTATTTAGAGCCCAGCCTGCCCGCTCAAGTCAACATACTTGGTGTCTAGGTGGGATGTTCTAACACTGAGAAGTTTCAGTTGCATTTCCATTACCCAGAATATTATGACATGTTGGGTGTATCACTTGGCTGCATGTCTGTCTATGGATGTATCTGTATCCATATAGATATTTAATTTACATTCTGTCTTTCTCCATTAAAATAACGTTACCATAAAATGCAAAGTTACAAATTCATCATGGAATGAAATCATTATTGGCCCGCTGTAAAGCAACACCATCAAAACAAAGTCTTACAGTAAGTCCAAAGACAAGGATGAGACTGGATTAAGTCCCATACAGAGAAGCCTCCAACAATCAGATGACCCCCCCATGAACAAGCACTGGCTGACAATGGAAAAGAAGAATATGAAGAATCACTGCAGAGTGACATCATTTTAACACTCTCAGCCTGTTACAGCCTGTCCATTGCTGTCATCTACTATCATCAGATCACAACAATCTCCTCAAGAAGCTTTATATTGTAAGGTTGCTTTATATTAACAACTCTACGAAAATACAGAGAAAACCCAACAATCAGGTGAAAAACAAGAAGAAAGAACTGGGGGGCAGCCATCTGTCACGATTGGTTTGGGATGAGGAGGAAGAGCAGGACAGAACACGGACTGTTAAAGAGAGCCAGGGATTAATTATAACAAACAATTGAATGCAAAGTGGTGGATAAACACAGAGAGGTAGTGAAAAGAGGTGAGTGAAGGAGAAACACTCGGTGCATCATGGGAAGCCCACAGCAGCCTAGGCTTATTGCACCATAACTAAGGAAGTATTCAAGGTCACCTAATCCAGGCATAACTATAAGCTTTATTTTTTTTATTTTTTTTTTTTTAAAAAGGAAAATTTAAAGCCTAATCTTAAACGTAGAAAGATAGTCTGTTTCCTGAATCCAGATTGGGAATTGGTTCTAAAAGACAGGGGTCCTGACAGCTGATGGCATGATAGCTGTTTCCTGTTCTCCTTTTTAAAACCCCAGGAACCACAAATAGGATCCAGCCTGAGGGGGAAGTGCTCTATTTGGGCGATAAGGTACTATGAGGTGTTTAAGATATGATGGGACATGATTATTCAAGACCTTGTATGTGAGGAGAAGAAATAAATTCAATTCTTCATTTGATTTAACCAACTGGGGAATAAACAGCGATGGAGACATGACAGACTGGAAAGACAAAGGACAAAGCACAGATCAGACAGATGGCAACAAGAGACATGAAGGCAGAACACAGAGACGAGACAAAGACAGACTGGACATGAAAAAGGGAACAGAGATGAAAGCAAACAAGAACCAAAACTAGAAACATAAGTAACAAAACTCAGATGCTCTCAAACTGAATACAAGTATTTCCTTCCAAAATTTCAATTCCAAAGAATCAATAACAAACACTGCATGCGGTCTGGATTTCTTGGGCTTGGGATAAAATAACATAGTATTTTTTTAATATATACTGACTGGATGAACACATGAATGCAGCATTGGTAGTAGCAATTAAAAAACACGATGGAAAAACAATAACCATGTAAACAATGCTCACTCTTAGCCTTGAAAAATAAAACATGGAGAAAATAAAAAATAAAATATGAGAGTAAAGTCCAAACTTCATCGAGCCAAAGAAGATTAGAAAAACTTTGACTGTTCAGAGCCAAATGTAAACATGGTCACTAACAAATTCTCTGAACTTTATTAGCCACACCATGAAGCAGCTGACCCCCAACCCAACAATCATATGACCCCCCCCCCCCCCCAGTTTTTCCCTGTATGTATTATTGTAGGGTGTACCTTACAATATAAAGCACCTCAAGGCGACTGTTGTGATTTGGTGTTGTATAATTAATTGAATTGAATTGTAATTGAATCATAGAGAGTCTGAGACAAGACTACAAGACAACAAAACCTCAAAACACAAGGTCGTGTTCAATCTCTTGTTATATCACTTCAGAGTTCTGGTGGAAAAATTATTAAGAAAATGGCAACTATGTAGCTTCTGGGTGACATCTTTAGTTTGAACTTATCACTAATAATAACATTAATAATAACATAATATTTAGTCTGAAAGTCACTGATACTAAAAGCAAAAGGACGCAAATGTGATCTCCCACTCACAGATATGTAATAATTACAGTCTAATATTCTGGTCTCATTTCTTTGTCTGGTTTGTTTTATCTGCTTTCAGGACTTTTTTAAATATCTGATGATTTTTGAGTTATGTAAAAATACTAAATTTTAAAACTTATAAAGCTTAAAGCACCTCTGCAACAAGAAACTGTCTATTATTAGATTAAAGTCCTGGTTTGGTGCAGTATAGAAATATACTAATGTTGCTACGAAAGATGTTCTATCTTAGCTGAGGTGGCAAAGGTACAGACATTTTTGTATTTATGTAGAAGTACAGATACTTGAGTTAAAAAATACTCCAGTAAAAGTTGCAGTACTGATTCTACTTCTTTACTCAAGTAAAAGTGAAAAGGTACAGTCTCTGAAATGTACTCAAAGTAAGAAAGCAAAACGTAGCTCCTTGAAGGACATCCATTATTATTCACAGGGAGAATGACTTTGTGTAATATTTTATTATAATATTATACTATATGTTATATTATATTAATGTATTAACTGCACACAAACAGTTTGTGTGTTTGCTGATGTTTGTTGGGCTGGGGGAAAATTTGTACAAATGTTACGTTGTGTAGAAACATTACTCATGTTTATTCCTCTAGAAGCTCGACTACAACATATGGACACGCGTACTCGGTCCGGCCCAATTTACCTGCTAAGTATTAACGCTATAAATGATACTGCTGAGCCTAAAGTAACGGGCCTGTTTTGAAAATGTAAGGAGTAGAAAGTACAGATATGTCTGTTAAAAATGTTGGGAGTAAAAGTAAAAAGTTGTCAGAAAAAATAATATTCATTTAAAGTACAGATAACTGAAAATTCTGCTGACATGCAGTAACAAAGTATTTGTACTTCATTACTTCCCACCTCTGTATCTTAGCTTTCTGCTAAGATGTTTTCAGTCCTCTTTGTAATTCACATTATTGTCATTATTTTGAGACTTTGGTTTAAACCTGCTACTGAAAAAGTGTAAACATGTGTTACTAAATGAATATAACACGAGTAAATATTTTTCTCTTTTTTAGTAATGTTATGTAATATAAGCATTAAAATGATGAATAATGTATCTAAACCTTTTTAAACCTGTTCGTAGAATTGGTGGTGCAGCAGCAGAAGCTGCAGGAAGTATCCAGAGGATCAAGTTTTTGTGGACCTGAAACAGAGAAGCCAACCATCCGAGACTGTATTTCAGTCTCACATCAGAAGATGCAGGATCTCCATAACAATGGTAGGAGATTGCTACAAAAACCATCTTCCCTCTCTTGCTCTTCAAGCAAGCAAAAACAAAACATATTCTTTTTCTTGGTTCAACCTGACAAACCTTTGCCATCGTATTTTATCACATGTGCAGGTTTCCATAAGCTCACGCTGGTCAACATGTGGTACGGCTCTCTGCGGCCTTTTTTCAATCCTGAGGAGAACATCACCATGGAGCCCACCGTCACTGATGGCAGCCAAAGGTAAAAACCAGCCCAAGTTTAACCCATTGTCATGTGTTATCCATAAAGTTGTGACTGTGATGTAAGAAAGATGGGACTTTTCAGCAAACATTAACATTTGATAAAATGAAAATTTCAATATAATTTACAGCACTGCAGTTTATGTTCATGTTTATATGGAGGATTATTCTGGAGTTATGTGAGAGAAGTAACTCCCAGGGCAAAAGGCTTTAAAACCTTATTTGTTTAAATAATTCTTTTAGATGAATTTCAGCTGGGTATTTGGTGCATATAGTTTTTAATGAAATTAACGGGCAGGGGCTGAGATAGATTTTGGTAGCCCGACTGGAAAAATCGCTAGCCCCGGGACATCGGGCTAGCGATTTTGCGAGCCCTGATACGGTTCACATCAAAGCATTAAAACACTTTGGTTTTAAGTGAGCCGCAGCACTCTTCACTATGAGAATGACTGGCCTAGATGCATTTCAGCATGACTTGCTTCTTGAAGGAGTCATTGATTTCAATCTAATATTATGATGCTTGCTAAAGTCCAATTTAATGATTTGAAAGCTTTATACTGACTAGGAGCTGAAGAATAGCCATCGTGGCTCATCAAATATCAGCTTATAAACTGTATAATTTGTTCAGCTGAATAAAGAAATAAAGCTCAGAACAGCAGCAGCAGGTCAGCTACCCTGTGACTTATTAGTAGTTGAGGCATTTCCCCATGTTGCCCACAACACCAGTATACAGGGTTCTCCACCTCCCATGCTTGAAAACCATCAAATTACAATCAGTTATTACTCAAGATTTTAGCTTTATCTGTCAAAATGAAAAATTACAGCTGTATATTTATGTAAACGTTTACATGAAAACTAAAAATACAGTTATTGGCTTCAGAGTGAGAATCTGGAGAAGCCAGTGAACTTGTGCATTGTAAAATTTCTCTGTTTATTTCAGTACAGAAATGGTTATAGCTTAAGTCAGTTAGCTTTTTGCTGAGGTTGTAAATTACTATTTTCCTGTTTTAATAATAACCAAATACTCGTATTTTTTAATGATGGGAACCAAGACATCAAGGAATTTCAAAGTAATACAGCATACACTAATCCAGTGTGCTATAGACATTTTAATGCTCTAGTTGAAAAAAGAAAACCTGGCTGGTATTACATTATTATATAAAAAATGTATTGCTAGACTGCATCAAGTTTTTTTCACCTTATAACCTATTTTTTCATTTTAAGAATTTCACACTGTACACAGATGTAAAAATAATTATATCCCTTACAAAGGTACACCATTTATCTTGATTCAAGTTTGATTAAAATAATATTAAAACACTGGTTCATTTATTATTATAATATAAAAACAGAGAGAACATGCACACACACACAGATAGATAGATAGATAGATAGGTAGATAGATAGATAGATAGATAGATAGATAGGTAGATAGATAGATAGATAGATAGATAGATAGATAGATAGATAGATAGATAGATAGATAGATAGATAGATAGATTCATTCATTCATTCATTCTTCAAAATAGCCGCCCTTCCTACTGCTTTGCTCAATCTTGACATTCTCGATGAGCTTCATGAGGTCGTCATCTGAAATGTTTTCCAACAGTCCTGAAGAACTCAAATTCGATTCTTGGTCAAATAACACTTACACAGCCTGTTTGGGGTCATTGACCTTTTCAAAAATAAATGATGGTCCAACTAAATGCAAACCAGGATGGCATGTTGCTGCAAGATTTTGTGGTAGCCATGCTGGCTCAGTGTGCGTTCATAACATCATAACAACAATCCTCCTCCTCCATGCTTCATGATGGGAACCATGCATGTAGAGACCATCCATTTACTGTTTCTGCATCGCACGAAGACACGGCGGGTGGAACCAAAGATCTCAAATGTGGACTCATCAGACCAAAGCACAGATTTCCACTGGTCTAATGTCCATTTCTTGTGTTTCTTGGCCCAAACAAATCTCTTCTGCTTGTTGCTTTTCCTTAGTCGTGGTTTCTCAGCAGCTATTTGACCATAAAGGCCTGATTCACACAGTCTGCTCTGAACAGCTGATGTAGACATGTGTCTGCTACTGGAACTCTGTGTGGCATTAATCTGAGGTGCCGTTAACTTGCGATTTCTGAGGCTGGTGACTCGGATGAATGTATCCTCAGCAGCAGAGGGGACTCTTGGTCTTCCTTTCCTGCAGCGGTCCTCATGTGAGCCAGTTTTGTCATAATGCTTGATGGTTTTTGCGACTGCACTTGGGGACATATTCAAAGTTTTAGCACTTTTTCGACTGACTGGCCTTCAGTTCTTAAAGTGATGATGGACTGTCCTTTTTTACGTAGCTGATTGGTTCTTGCCATAATATGAATTATAACAGTTGTCAAAAAGGGCTGTCAGCTGTGTACCAACCTGACTTCTGTACAACACAACTGATGGTCCCAGTGGCATTAAGAAGGCAACAACTAAACCCTCACAAGGCACACTCGTGAAGTGAAACCGATTTCAGGTGACTACATCATGAAGCTCATTGAGAGAAGGCCAAGGGTTTGTACCGCTGTCAACAAAGCAAAGGGCAGCTACTTTCAGAAATCTAAAATATAAGACATATTTAGAGTTATTTATCAATTTTTTCTTTGCTACATAATTCCATATATCTTGCTTCATATAGTTGATGTCTTTGGTATGTATCTACAATGTAGAAAGTAATACAAATAAAGAAAAAACAATAAATGAGAAAATATGTCCAAACATTTGACTGGTAGTGCATAGAGATATCCAAATATATCTATATAGATATCTCTATACGGATACCTTCTGGGTGTCAGGTTGCCACATTGTTTGATAGAAATGAAAATGATCAACCTACAGAGGGGGGAATTAAAAGACAGCTAAAAAAAAACAAAAAACAGGCTAGTCCATTAAGCTGAAATTTTATTGCATCAACTCCTACTGAGATGATGGATGGTATCCTGGGGGATCTCCTGCCAGATCTGGACCAGAGCATCACTGTGCTAATGGACAGTCTGAGATGCAACTTGGTGGTACTGGATGGCATCCCTGAAGTCTTCTATTGGATTTAGGTCAGGCAAGCGTTGGGGCCATTCAAGTGGATCAATTCCTAAACTCTCCAGGAACTATCCACATACTCTCTACGTATAGCACTGGGCATTGTTGTGCACCAGGAGGAACCAAGGACCTACTGCACCTGCGTAGGGTTGGATGATAGGTCCAAGAATTTCATCCCAATACCTAACGGTTGTCAGGGTGCCATTGACTAGTATATAGACATCTGCACGTGGCGTGACCCACCACCAAACCGGTCACCCTGAACAGTGTTACAGGCAGCATAACGTTCTCCACAGCTTCTCCAGGCCTTTGTCTGTTGCACTACCTGAAGGCAACAGACAAGGGTCTGTTACAGGTGAGAGCAGGTGAACCTGTGGGGAGACATCAAGCTGTATGCCAGGGGCGAATGAGACATTGATTCACTGATCCACACCACAAGGATTTACAGCAACAGCATTGAGTGCCATTTTGACTGGGGAAGTATAGTCAGATGGTAACAAAGAGAGGGAAGGTACTGAGGGGATTGCACTACCAGAAGGCAACATTGCACACACTGAGGACAGCTACATGTACTTTGGAAACCCACAGGCAACCATGAAGAGGCCGCTAGAAAAACTGCAACTAGCTGCAGAGAGTAACACAAGTACAGATGTACTTGTGTTATGTATGTTATGCTATGTATAGAAGTCTTTTTAGTTTAGCTTAAAAAAAAGGCAGTTGCCCAAGTATGATGTCATATAACCTAAGTCCTTATAAAATATATGGGTTTTTAAAAGTTAAATTGTCCTTCGTTATTGCCAGATCCATAATAGACTCTGAGGAAGCTACTGAAACAAAGACAAAGACAAATTTCTCCTGAAATTATCATATTCCATGGTGTCTGTTAATGCCAGTGCCATTTTTGAGTCACGAGGCACCACTTCATGCTTTAAGTTCTGAGAAATTATTCAAGTGTTATTTTACACAAATAATACATATTAGTGTGGTTCTGCCAGAGGTTTCTTCCTCTTAAAAGGAAGTTTTTACTTCTCGAATCACCAAAGCGACTGCTCTTACGGGGGTCATCTGATTGTTGGGATTTTCTCTGTTTTTCTCTGTATCATTGAATTATTCTCAGTATTATTACAATATAAAGCTCCTTGAGGCAACTGTTGTTGTGATTTGGCGATATATAAAATGAACTGAATTGAACTGAATTGAGAAATAAAAGCAAAAGAAAACAGAAACGGATGAAAAGTGTAATGTGTCTGTATTGTTGAAAATTAAGTCTAACTATGTCACCCTTTATAGAGTGAAGTGTTGCACATAACTTGTTCAATAATAGTTTGACACTTAAAAATCTACACAGGTTCCCTATTATAAAGTTGCCTCCTCTTAACACTTAGTAGAACAACTACTGTGATGTTCAGACCCTCTTCTTAAATGATGAGCAGCACCATTATAAAGCTGGAAGTCTGTTTAAGTTTTTTTATTTATTTATTTTTTTTATCTTTTTTTAAATAATGAACCACTTCAAACATATCTAATAGAATTTTTTTCAAGGTTCCTCAAGGCTAAAAATGAATGTACTCCCTAAACTTTTTGGAATGTAAAGTATCACACAGATTTTCTCCATGAAGTTATTATTGTACTTAACACACGTGAGTAATAAGCGTCAAACTAAGAGTGAATTGCTTATGAGAGTGAGCCTACTGGACAGTTTCAGCTATGCCTTTTTCTTTGTAACTCAACTTCAAAAGCTAGGATTCTGGGGTTGCCTCAGTACTGTTAATGCTGAGTCCATGTTTTGAGGGTACCATTCAATAAAACTTGATGTTGAGCCATCTGTTTGTTTAAAAATTACTGAATTCATTGATCTGAATTCACATTTTTACCCAAACTTGAGCCAGCACACCGGGCTTCTCTGAGAAGTCAGAAATTAATCACCTTTATTATAAAATAGTAGATTTGACTAGAACATAATTGTGTATTTAGCACGTTGCCTCAGAGAAAGAAGGCTATTTGATTGAATTGCCCGGTCAGCTGGGACCTATCTGCATGGAGTTTGCATCTCCCTGTGCCTGTCTGGGTTCATATGCATGTTAGGTGCATGGATGGATGGATGTGAGGTATATAAATTTCAAAGAAAACAGCAAGTTGACTGTTATTCTAAACCATTCTGAGTCATCATTAATTTGTTGTCTCCTCCTGGACAGTAGTTCTGACACTCACTAGTCCTCCGTCTCCTTCCTTTTGCTTAGCATACAGTCTCGGGGTGCTGGACTTTGGGTGAAACCCTCCGTGCATGGTAAGGAGTTTCCTTGTCTTGATGTCAATTCAATTGAATTCAATTTTATTTATACAGCACCAAATCACAAGAACAGTCACCTCAAGGACGTTATGCTGCCTGTAACACTGTTCAGGGTGACCGATTTGGTGGTGGGTCACGCCACATGCAGATGTCTATATACTAGTCAATGGCACCCTGACAACCGTTTCGGCATGGACGCTCCTGTCAGGCATCATAGCGGTTAAGATGAACTGGCACAAGGGTCAATACATTAATACTGCATTGGGTTGTTTCTGCCAATTCCGTTGGCAGAAACACCAGAGGGAATAAAACACCAGCTACTGATAGATGTAGCAATCACTCAAGACTGTTAGACCAGACTAACAAACCTGTGCACTGCCTGGATTGACTACAAGAACATCAATGACTCAGATCTTGGAATGCCTAGAACCATACAAGATCAGCAGAATGAAGAGCCTTTATCAGGACTTCAATGGGGATGTTGCAAACAATACAACAGGCCAAGTTCAAGTCAATTGTACACGCCACCCACAGAGAGTAAAGCAAGTTCTGAGGAATCAGCTGGATGGGAAGAACAAGAGCCAAGCAACCAACATGCATGCCCTTCAAGTCATCAGATACCCTGTAAAGGTGATAAGCTGGCAAAGGAGGAGATAAAATAAAAAACCTCTGACATCATGACAAGAAAGCTCTTTACTATGCTCGGAGGTTTCTACCTGAAATCCAGCATCCTGAGACTGAAGGAAGGAAGCTGAGGACTAGTGAGTGTCAGAAGTACTATCCAGGATGAAA
The DNA here is from genome assembly GCF_036321145.2 of Pelmatolapia mariae. Lineage (NCBI taxonomy): Eukaryota > Metazoa > Chordata > Actinopteri > Cichliformes > Cichlidae > Pelmatolapia > Pelmatolapia mariae. The sequence continues at coordinate 6,458,903 of NC_086237.1, read as the reverse complement.
CAACAATGATTCATGAGTGTATCAGGAACATGGCTACATCTGATCATTTGCTTAGTGAATACCTTAGTCAGTAAAAACCTGAGAAAGGAGGTGAAGAAGAAGAGGAAGAATCATGGAATGACAGGCACCTGCAGGTTATGTAGCACTGGCACATAGAAGAAGTGGTTGATATTGAGAAATTATACAAATCTCGAAGCTGGACTGAAAGACACCACAGAGGTACTAATCATGGCAGCATAGGAGCAAGCACAAGATCGATAGAGGCTTGGGGTCTGCCACACCAGGCAAGACCCAGCAGATTCTATTTTTTTTTTTCTTCCGCCTGTCCCGTTTGGTTCTTTTGCCATCAGAATTATTGTCTGAAGGCAAAGAAAGATGCCCAACGGATTTACTTTAACAAATGGACCATCCCGGCCTTGCTGTATTGGTCCATTTGATTGACCTTTGTTTTTATTGTTTATTTTATTTTATTTTCAGTTGTTACATACGGGACAGACATGACTGGGGGAAAGGAAAGGGAGAAAGAAAGAGAGGGAGGGAAAGAAAAACAGCGGGGAAGAGGAACGGTGATAAAGGGCACAAAAAAAAGAAAGGTGGGGGGGCAAAAAATACATATATATATATCAATCACCTGGATCACCTGTTGAGAAAGAAAAAAGAGAAAACAAGCAAAAAATAGAGAGCAATATAATAAACAGCATCATCGCGATGATCTATGTGAATATAACAGTAAATACTAAATACTGAATATTATTGTGCAGCACGTAAGCTCGACAGCGCACAGTGTGCTTTGAGGTAGCAGCCAAAAAGGGTGTAGTTTGTGTGTGTGAGCACCCGTGTGTACACCAGTGAGCATGAGCACGCTTGTATTTAAAAGGTTCCTTCATGTAATGATCTGCTAGAGCAGTGGTTCCCAAACTTTTTTTGTCAGGCCCTCCTTTGTTTTACACAACAACCACACACACCCATATTTTGTTTTCAAGCTCCATTGCGGTTTGTTTCACACCTCAAACATTTAGTAGACAAATAAAAGTAAACTGCAATAAATTACAGGTAGTAATAAAATAAACTACTAACTCTTTTACGCTACATCCACACCTACACGGGTATTTTTGAAAACGCAGCTGTTTCTATGCGTTTGGGCATTTCGTCCACATGTAAACGGCGTTTCGAATCACTGAAAATGGAAATTTTTTTTTTTAACTCCGTTTTTGCGTTTACGTGTGGACGAGGAATACAGAGTTCGTCACGCAACGTCAAAGGTATGTGCCTTTTTTCACGTCACGCTGTGCGTCACGTTATTGTTTACATGAGATGAATTGCAGAATGGCAGATAGAGACAAAATACTGTTAATCTGACTATCTGCAGGTTTTACACGCTTACATACACACACACAGTTACTGTCATTTAGAAAGGCAGAGGCGTCACGGTGTGATTATTTTACGTGTAGTTGTTTTTTTCCTGTGTAATAATATTCAACATTGCTATCAATACATTTTTCAAAAAATGCCTCTCTGTGCAAAATGGGTTCAAAAACATAAACAACTGGGGGATACTGTTAGTCCAGGATTTGGACAGGGGGAACAAATCCTGGCAGGATCAGCCTGATGTTATTTGTATCCCACTGTAACTTTACTGTATAAAGAGCTAACATCTCCAAAATGTCAGGAGTAGTTAGACATTACAAGAAGTGTTTGTGAACTAAAAATCAAGAATGTAGGATACTGTCTGTCCGTGATTTGGAGAGCCCAGCGCGTGCTCACAGGGAAAACCAATTCTGCAGGGGAAACCTACCTTGGCACTTGTGCAGGTGAAGCCAAAGGGAAGATTTGCTTCACCATATTTTCCAGTCTTTGGCTTGGAAGGAAGTTGGTTTGGAAACATATTTGGCGATGCTTCATCTCCTGCTTTGCGTTTGTGTGGGAGCCCCATCAAAAACCTGTCCATTATGCTAGCAGTGTCCAAGCATTCTTTTCTTTTCTTTTCATCCCGTGCCCCCCCTGCAATGGCTCTGCGCCCCCCCTAGGGAGCGGGCCCCACACTTTGGGAACCTCTGTGCTAGAGGATGTGGGGAGCCATAGCCCCGTCCTCCAGGGCATGAAGCAGGTATGGAGGAGATCAAGGCTCTAGACATCCAGAGACCCCCAGAGTGCAAGAGACCAAGGAAGACCAATGGAGGGGCAACCGTGCCACTCTCCCAGAAAGAGCTTAGGAGAGCCCCAGATGAGGGGTCACCCAGCAGTAGTGATGTGTCGGTCGCGAACGAAACGGCTCTTAGAGCCGGATCTTTGACGTGAACGATGCGAGCCGGCTCCTTATCGCGAGCCGTGGGTTTTTTTTTTTTTTCTTCCTCTCACCCTCTCTTTCTCGCCCTTTTTTCCGCTTCACTCCGCACGCGAGCCTTGTGCTGTGCGCTGAGCAGAGGGGGGAGAGGCGGTAGTTACACTCGCAGTAGCACAGGAACAGAGCGGGAGGGAGAGAGAGAGAAAGAGAGCCAGGGACAACAACGTCACATTAAAAAGGTATAGTAATCATCCACAACTATATTCAGTTGCAGATGATAAAGGATTCAGAAAGTTTATTCATGCAGGCCCATATGACAGAGAATGTGCATCTTCTTTTTGTTTTCATATTTTAATTTATATTTAATTGTGTTGTGGTTTGCAGTGTTTTGTGTTGTTTCACTTTAAATTTGTTTAAAAGGAAAAAGCTGAAAATTTAAATAGTTAAAAGTTGAAATGTGAATAGTTGGTTTTTGTATTATATGATTTATTTATTACATTTTATGTGGAGTGAATAAATAAAAGTATATTTACGGTGGCCCCTAGAGACAAAGCACGTAAAAACTCCAAAACACGTAAAAACTCCAAAACACGTACAAACTCCAAAACACGTACAAAACACAACAGAAGTGCTCCAGGATGCTAGGCGCAGTGTTGAGCTTTTGTTACCTAGTGGCTACACAAGCCAGGAAGTACCAACGACCGGATTTGGTGTGTGGTAGTAACAGGTAAATGAACACTTTTTTTTAAAATTATTTGAATATATATGAGTGCTTGTGTATAAATACACAAACAATACACATATACTTTCAATTGTGTAATTTAAGTGATCTAGGTAGCTCTGTTTTGGAAGTTCAGTTAAAGCTCGAAATGTGTTTTGGAGTTTGTACGTGCTTTGTCTCTAGGGGCCACCACATATATTTATTAGGGGTGCAACAATACTCGTATCGATATTGAACCGTTCGATACAGTGCTTTCGGTTCGGTATGCATATGTATCGAACAATACAAAAATTTTTTTTTTTATTTTATCAACTTTTCTTCTGACGATGCTGTCTGTGTTGAGAGATCAGTGGATCTGCGTTCGACTACTCCGCCTAGGCTGCACTGTCGAGTGCAGATCCACTGAGCGCCGCGCAAGCTAGCAAGACAGAAGCTAAGCTCGTTGCAACATGGCAACTGCCTCAACGCTACCCAAATTGAGCCATTTCTCTGTAATAAACTCTCTTTTCCAAAGATGAGTGATTTCTCGAGCAGATATTTATTTATTTATTATTATTTTGTTGTTTCAGCAACATTAAATTTAAAAACTGTACTTTTGAGTTAAAATATATATTTATAATTTTAATAAATGACAAATTAAAAAGGCATGAGCATTTTTTTGTATCAAAAAAATGTCGAACCGTGACACCAAAGTATCGAACCGAACCGAACCGTGAATTTTGTGTATTGTTGCACCCCTAATATTTATATATAAACATATATAAATAAAACCACTTTTTTATTACATTAGTAATTCCTTTTGTGCATAATTTTATATTATTGTTAATAATAAATTAATTAAAGCAACAAAACAACCTGAAGAGCCGGTTGGGAGCCGAAAGAGCCGGTTCTTTTTAGTGAGCCGAGCCGAAAGAGCTGGTTCTCTAAAAAGAGCCAGAAATCCCATCACTACCCAGCAGCCGCGGAGCAGAAACCAGAGGGGGTTGCAGTGACGTGCCCGTGAGCTCCCCCGGCAGCCAGCTGTGCCAGAGTGGACCGAGTCCCAGGCCCAGAGGCCGAGGGCACCCTACCCCCCGAAGGGGCTCGACCGAGCCACAGGTGCCAGGCCCCAACAAGCAGCCACCAGGAGTGAGCCGGCGCATACCTAAGCGCCCAGCCCTGGACACCAAGAACCACCAATGCACCGATGTCTAAGGGCATCAGCCACCGGCAGGGGGAGTGGTGGGGGGAGATAGGCCTCCATACCTTGAAGGGCCTGAGATGTCCCCAGAGAGGTGGCGTCTGATACCCAACCTGACATATAGACACAAACAAACAGTCACACACAGATCCAAACATCCATTCCCACCCTCATGCTCTCATATGCAAATTAGAGATGGCACGATACCACTTTTTTATGTCCGATACCGATACCATAAATTTGGATATCTCCCGATACCGATATGAATCCGATATAGTGTGTTTTTTAATCAATAAAACAGTTTTTTTAATATCTTGCTGCATTTTGTATAAGTTCATACTCAAGTTTAAATAAACAACAACACTAAAGCTATTCTGTTATACCTGTATGTAAAAAAATACACTACGCCCAAAATTTTTTATAGTTCTGCAACACTGATCAATCTAATAAACTTAAACCTACTCCATCCTTCCTATTCTGGTATTTTAAAGAGTACTTAGCAGAAATATTAAGCAACCTAACTAATAGGGTTGCAAACTTCCAGCAAAAAAAAAAAAAAAAAAAATAGGGAACCACCCCCCACCCTCCACCTCATGATGCTTAATCGATGTAATTAACTTTAATTTGATGCAGGGTGAAATAAAATGCACAGAAATAAATTATTTTTCAAGAATAATTAAATAGATTCAACATCTTTCTTCAACAGAATTGCAGAATTCACAGATGTTACTTTCCCAAAGGAAAAAGTACTATAGCTTACTAGGGTATATTAGACTTAACAGTTACTATATACAGTAACTATATATTTTACATCAGATTAAAACTTTGGGTGTAAGATTCAGATAATTATTTATTAAAAGCTAGACATTTTAAATGATAATAAGAAAGAAAAGTATGTCTTTGTGCCCCTTTTCTCTATTGATGCCCTATCGGCCCCCCTGGCTAAACTTTGCTAGATCCGCCCCTGTACAGTTACAGCCGTCAGCTACGTAGAAAAGGATCCTGGAGTAGAAAGTAATATTAAATAAATTCTAACAACAGCTTATCAAGCTTAAACGTGCTGCTGTTGTTTATCCGCTGGTTTCCTCTTTCTGGTGCAAACTGGGCCAAAAACAAAGTAGAGAGACGGACTCGCGACAGAAAAGCCGATCAGCTGATCATTAAGCAGTTTCACGATTGAAGTAGCAGCAGAAGGTAGGGAGTGAGGGGCAGTCGCTCCATATATCGGTTGTTAAGCTTAACATGGGAACGCTTTACAAACATTAAGAGATGAACTTACACACTTGCTTTACTTTTCCTTGGGATAACTTTCTCGGAGATGAAACGCTGGTTTGGTAGCCGCTCTATCACGTGACACACACTGCTCCAACATGCTACGGTTATGAGCCGAGTTACGCCATGTCGCAAGTTTTGTGAGGTGTTTTTTTGATATTTAATGGATCGGATTACATTTTTTATTTCTCGCTGATATCTGATCCAGTAATTTGGGTCAGTATCGGACCGATACCGATACGTAATATCGGATCGGTCCATCTCTAATGCAAATACTATACTCAGCACTCACCCAACGTGGAGACAGACATAAATAGACACTGTACACACAATCACACTCCCCAAGCATACTCTATACCCCAGGTCTAGGTACCCTTGCCCCTGGAGGGGGAAACTGCACCCAGACCCAGGTAGTGTTACCCTTTTCCTTGGGGTGGAGAGAAGCAGACCGCCCAGACTCCGCAGCAGCAGGGAGGCCCCACATTCCAGACCCCAATCGGACGACCAGCTCCTCCTCCCAGCCCCCCCGCCCCAACGGGCAACAGAGAACGGGGGTGTGAAGGCTCCAAACCTCCCTCCGCCCGCTCATATGTAGTGTTGATGTATGTGTGTTCTAAGGTGCATTTAAAACCCAGGAGGGCATGGAGCTACCTGCCAGAGAGCAGTAGGTTAGCGTATAGCCCCTCCCGAGAACCCTCAATGTATACGTGTATTTAAAATTGAGAGGTGGTCTTCTGGATGCCGTGTAGCGTGCCCCCCCCCAAGGTCCTATATGTATGTGATATGAGAGTGTGAGTAATGTGGATGTCTAAGTTGTGGAATAAAATTGAGGCACAGGTGGCCAGAAGGGGACAGAGGGGATGGGGGGGGGGGGAATGCCTCCCCTGCACCCTGGTGCCACACTTTGCAAGATTCTAGCAGGCAGGGCACATGTGGAACACCATAATGAAGTTACTGGCATATTATACAGGAACAGTGACAACTATGGCCTGGAAGTCCCATGGTCTAAATGACACATGCCCCCAAAGGTGGTTGAGAATGACCAAGCTAGGATCCTGTGGGACTTCCAGATACAGATAGATAAACTGCTGATGGCTAACCAGACATAGTAGTAGTGGACAATCTGAGGAACCCCATAGTAGTAGATCAAGCTTTACCAAGTGATGGCAATATCAGGAAAAAGAAACACAAGAAGCTCGAGGAGCAAGCGGAGCTAGAGAAGATGTGGAAGCTAAATGCAACAGTGGTAGCTGTGGAATCAGGCACTCATAGGAACTACAAAGACACTGCACAGGACCCACATGTATACACTACCAGTCAAAAGTTTTAGGACACCCCAATTTTTCCATTTTTTAAATGAAAATTATGCAGTTTAATGTCTCATTGCAGGCTGAAAGGAAATCATCGTATAAATAAGCAATTAGAGTTTAAAAAAGAAATCATGGAATTAATTTATAGACCAAAATGTATTCTAAACTCATCAAAGTAGCCACCTTTGGCAGATATGACAGCTCAACACACCCGTGGCATTCTTTCTATAACACAAATCAAATACTCTTCAGAAAGTTCTTGCCATATCTGCTGCAGAAGTTCCCATAAATGTGAACCAGAATAGCTAAAACAGAATAAAAGCGGTGTCAGAGAGGTCCGAAGGCCTTGAAAAATAGGCAGGTCTTTAGATTTGAACCAACCATTGGAACCATCCTTTCGCCTACTCCAAGGCATTCAAAGATCCTGCGTGATAAACCGAAGATTTCACATTTAGTTTCAGTTCATAATACCTTCTTCCAGTCTTCAGTAGTCCAGTGGTGGTGTTTCATGGCCCAGGTAAGCCTCTTTGTCTTATTCTGACATCTTAGCGATGGCAGCTCGAAGTCTTCTCTTCACAGTTGAAACTGAGACTTGCTTACTACGACCACTATTAAGCTGTGCTTGAAGCTGTTATCCTGTTAACCGCTTTACACAAACTGTTAACTCTCAGAAACTTGTCCTCTGATTCAGTTGTGTCTTTGTTTCTGAGAGCCTTTTGATGGTGAGGGAAACTGTGCTCACTGACACCTTGATTTTCTTTGAAATTTCTCTGTAGGACAGACCTACATTTCTGTGTTACTGTGTTACAATACTGTTCAACTGATGCTCATGAGGGTATGGTACCCTCATGGTGTGTTCCAACACTGCTTTTATGCAGACAGAGGGGGAAGTAATCCAGAAAGTTGGAACATCTGTAGGAATTAGTAGCACCAGATTTGTTGACAGCGCTGCGCAAGAACCAATCAGCTACGTAAAAAGAAATGACGGTCCATCATTACTTTAAGAACTGAAGGTCAGTCAGTCGGAAAATTGCTAAAACTTTGAATATATCCCCAAAAGCCATTAGCGCTATGATGAAACTGTCTCACATGAGGACCGCCCCAGGAAAGGAAGACCCCTCTGCTGCTGAGGATACATTCTTCCGAGTCACCAGCCTCAGAAATCACAAGTTAACAGCAGCTCAGATTAGAGCCCAGATGGATGCCACACAGAGCTCCAGTAGCAGACACATCTCTAAATCATCTCTACATCAACTTTTCAGAGCACCTTTATGGACAAATAGCTGCTAAGAAACCACGACTAAGCAAAAGTAAAAAGCAGAAGAGATTTGTTTGGGCCAAGAAACACGAGAAATGGACATTAGACCAGTGGAAATCTGTGCTTTGGTCTGATGAGTCCAAATTTGAGCTCTTTGGTTCCACCTGCTATGACTTTGTGCAACACAGAAACGGGGAAATGGATGGTCTCTACATGCATGGTTCCCACAGGTGAAGCATGGAGGAGGAGGATTGTTGTTATGATGGTGCTTTGCTGGTGACACTGTTGACAACTGTGCCTTCAACATTGAAGGCACACTGAACCATCATAGCTACCACAGCATCCTGACCAAGAACAAGAGTGATGGAGTGCTGCGCCACATAGCCTGGCCTCCACAGTCACCTGACCTAATTCCAGTGGAAATGGTTTGGGATGAGATGGACCGCAGAGTGAAGGCAAAAGGACCGACAAGTGCTCAGCATCTCTGGAAACTCCTTCAAGACTGTTGGAAACCATTTCAGGAGATGACCTCACGAAGCTCATCGAGAGAATGCCGAGAGTGTGCAAAGCAGTAGTCAAAGCAACAGGGTGGCTATTTTGAAGTCTAAAATATAAAACATGTTTTTTCATGTTATTTCACACTTTTTGTTTAATACATACATATGTGTTCATTCATAGTTTTGATGCCTTCAGTTAGAATCTAAAATGTAAATAGTCATGATAGTCAAAAACAGAAAAAACATAATATTAAAAGGTGTAGCTCTCTCTTTATAGTTAACAAGACCAGAAAAGGCTCCAAAAAAAGAGTCCTTATCTGCTTAAATGCATTGCAAAAGTGCAGAAAATCTATATGAAATAATCTGTATAATAATATATGATACACTTTTATTTTAAAAATGCGCTGCATTCAGAAGCATTTCAACAGTAACATTCCCAGAGTAACTGACAGAACATGGCAACATTTCTACATACTGTACTGTTGAAATTTCATCCTCAGGTTATTTAATTCAGTTTTTTTTTGTACAGCGCCAAATCACAACAACAGTAGCTTTATCTTGAAAGGTAAAAACCTTACAAACGTACAAAGATTCATCAGTATTTTTTTCAGATAAAAGGTTTTGTTTTCCTGTTCTTTATACTTGGTTCTACCTTGTGTGCTTTCACTGTGAGAATTTACAATCTTTTGTGCTAAACCAGGTATTTAGGCACCATCTTGGGTTCTTCAGTCATTTCTACCACAGTACTGGGAGATGACCAACCAGTTAGCATGGCAGTTCGCTTCCAGCTCCAACATAGAGTACAGGTTAACAAAATCTCTCTATTTTCTCCTAACTGTACATATCTACCATTTTTATAACTATATTCATATTGCTCATATGTTCTACATTTGCAACAGAATCCAGATGGTACTGTGTATGATCCAGTGTGTGCCTTCTGGGATTTTAATCTAACGTAAGTAAAAATACAGGGTTTTTTTTAAGGATTTGTATTTTGAATTTCTTTAAATTCCCTATAAAACCAGAATAAATGTAATTTTTCCATCAAAAATGGGGATGTACATATGTAAATTGTGTTTGTTGAATAAATTGTGTCTTATTAGCCCAGAAGCTGGTGGGTGGTGGAATACCAAGGGCTGTGAAATAGTGTCCAAACAGTATGGATATACTGTGTGCTACTGCAACCACACCACCAATTTTGCATTACTGCTGCAGGTGTATGAAGCCCAGGTAATATTCCTCTACTCAGTTATCACGGCTATGTTACTATGGATTTTATTTGTGCTTTCATCTTCACTATGAGCTATTAATACAACATTTGCTCTGTGTGTGTGCGTGTGTGTGTGTGTTTGTGTAAATGTGTGTTACTGTGTCAGAGGAGCTCAGAGAATGAAAAAGCTCTGCAGGTGCTGACGTTCATTGGCTGTGGAGTGTCTCTGTGTGGCCTCCTCTTCACCTTCATCCTCTTCATCTCCGTGGGGTGAGTCACAAACGTCACAGAGTACACTCTGTAAAGCATCAAGGGTGAAAAGCATTTCATATAACCCTGCTAGATTCCCATCAATAAATGGAGAGGAAAAAAGCAGAACATTGTGCTCTGTAGATGTGTGAACAGCATCGCAGTAAAACTTTTTTAATCCTGAGAACTGCTGCAAGAGCTTTGCTCACATATGTATACTGTGTGTTCTTGTGTGTGTGTGTTTGTACAGTGTCCCTAAATCAGACCGTACAACTGTCCATAAGAACCTTATAGTTGCTCTGGGAGTGGCTGAGCTGCTGTTGATGTGCAGCAGTTGGGCTTCTGAAAATGAGGTGAGTCTTTGCATATAATTGAACTCTTCAAGTGTTTTAAAAATAAAAATACATGAAATTAAATCAAGCAATTTCTAAATCCTGAGAACTTTGTAACTTTATGTTCTTAATATTTACTGGCAAGCCCAGCTGGGGTTTAAGGTAGAGCAAATGAATATCCACCATTTAAAAACAAAGAAAAATCCTGTTTTGACACCCAAGTGGAAAATATCTGAATTTTTATAGGTCATTTAGAGCGATATCAGCATCAGTGTTGATCCTAATCCTACGCTATCAGAATGTGGATTCTGTAAAAAGCTTTTTGCTCTTAATAAATTGATAATTTATTATTAGTTGTTTATAGATAATTGCTTTATCTGAAACATTTAAGTGTGAAGAATATGCAAATAACTATGATTTTTTTCACTACATTTCATATTTAAATGAATAAAATGATGTTTCTCATGTGGTTATGTTTCAGTTTGTGAGCTTATTTGTATTCCTTCTATGTCATAGTCTAAAAGAGTCAAGACTCAAACGCAGACTCAGAATGAAGTTTGGTGAACTTATTTACAGTGGCTGGAAACGGTGAGCTTGAGCTGAGAGACATGGAACATGGATGCACATGTTCCACGACTGCTACAAACAAACAGTGACAGGGTTCATTAGAAAGTCGATCTCAAATGTTCCGATGTAATTAGGAGAGAGTTTGCGGGATTCAGTCTGTAACAGAACACGCTTGCTGGAAAGCCAAACCTTTTGACCAGGGGAGTAACGAGGTTCAAGTGTCCTACCGCGATCTGCACATTGTTTATTCTGCTCTTTTGTCCAGAGCAGGGCTGTTTGTGTCGCCCTCCTGAAATGCCAGCACCTGCCGAGATGGTGTTAAACAGGTGGTACCAAACACTCACCTTCCACAGAGGGCAACAAGAATCACTGATAGCCTAACAATAGCGGGAGCCCAGTCGCTGAGGATGTCAGGGAGTTATGCGCATACTCGACCCAGGCCAACCTGGAGTTCCCAGGTGGAACTTATTGAAGAGAGGCCTGCAGCTCCTGATTTGTCCTCTGCACCTGACCATTAGTCTCTGGGTGAAATCTGGGCTCCCAGTGTGGAGCAGAACTCTTTCCTCAACTGCGAGGCAAACTGAGAGCCACAGTCTGACACGATGTCCACCAGGATCCCGTGCAGCTGGAGCCCATCATCAGTCATTAGCTGGGCCATCTCCAGTGCGGATGGCACTTTGGGTGATAAAATGGGCTTGTTTAGAAAAGTGGTCAACAGTAGTGAGGATAATTATGTTACCTGCTGAAGGAGGAAGGCCGGTGATGAAGTCCAGGGACATGTGGGACCAATGCTGCTGCCCAGGCAGGCTTGGTCCTCTGGCGCCCAGTAGGAAGAGGTCAGAGGAATCCTGCGGGCATGGAACTGGAAGCCTTACTTTGGACACACACCTGACAAGCTGACACATACTCCCGGTCATCCTTCTTGAGGGAAGGCCACCAAAACAAACATTGCAGGAAAATTATCATGCAGTCCAAGTCTGGATAGCACGTGAACCTGGCCGTATGCCACCAATGGATGGCCTGGGATCAAACTGAGGATGGGTCGTTACCTGGATCAGGGAACCTGGGACTCGTTCTCCCACATCAGAAACCCAGCGATACAGGCGGAGATAATATAGTGGTCTCCTCTGCGGAGGAGGTGCTGTCTAAGAGCTTGATTTATTTGTTTGATTTATTTGTTGTGGATAGAAGTAATTATGCCATAATAATAAGGGAACATTGAAAATATACATGCCGTTGAGGGGACGGATGAGATACATGCTTGGGCAATTGAAAGGTTTTATTTTTGCCATGATTTTTTGTTATACCTTAGCTTTTTTCACATGCAAGTAAACTTAATGGGATAAATCAGGAATTATGTCGTGTTTCTTAGGAAACACGAAAAGGGGGAAACTGTCACAAAATAAATATATTGTTAGTGCTTATTTAGTGCTTATTGTTACTTGTTTTTAATATAGTTTGCTTCTAGTCTAAAAGGGCCAACTCTGAGTAGAGTCTGAGCCAAAAGTACTGACAGGAAACTGCATGCTTTTGCAGAGAACAGGAAGCATCCAGACAGAAAGTGAAACTAAGCAGAAGTGTACTCCAGAGTTGTTTTTATCGAAACTATATGTGACGTAGCAGAACTATATAACCATGCTGGCTGCTACTGCTTTCAGACCTGAGCTTGTGTCTTCATGTGTTCAGGCCTCCATTTCCGTAAATGTAAAATAAAGATTATTTTTTGAGACTGAGCACTCTGAGTCCAGTCTTTTTCTGCCGTCAAAAGAATTCAAAAGAACTGAATTTAATACATCCAAGGGCAAGAACTGACGGAAAAGGGCATCGGGTCTGGCGTTCCAAGAGATGGGTCTGTGAGTAAAAACACAGTTAAAGCACGCCAAGAAAAGGGCCTACGTGGGAATTCAGATGTTTGGCCACTTTGAGATAAGCAAGGTTTTTCAGTCAGTCCAGATGATAAATGGATGCTCGGCTCCCTCCAGTCAGTGGCGTCATTCCTCCAAAGCCATTGCCACTGCCAGCAACTTCCAGTTCTGTGGGGGAAAGGCGTTGAGAAAAGAAAGCCCATGGATGGATTTTTCCTTCTTTACTTTGAGAGAGGATATCTGAAGCATCCCCGGTATCTGATCCGAAGCATCTGCCTCTGCAATGAATTGCTGAGTCGTGTTGGGCTGAATGAGTACTGCTGCTGCAGCAAACGATTCTTTGAGGGTTGTCAAGGCTTTCACCACCACGTCATTCCACTGGTATACAGTCTTGCAAAAGGTTAGTCAGGTTAGGTCAGGTTAGTTAGGCAGGGCAAGTTTTCCAAAGATATGAAGGGAAGTGCTGGAGCTGCTTCAAGATCATATGTGCGGGCCAGTTTATTACTACCTGGATCTGCCTGGATCTATTTATAATCTGATCAGTGACTCAGAAAAAGACTGAGAGAAAGTGCACTGCAGTAAATGATATAAGTGCATGTTATGACTTCACGCTGTGAGTAGTCTGAGCATAGCAGAAATATACAGCCATGTGTCATCAGCATAATTTTTAAGTATAACCATTAACCAGTAATTAATTTCTATGTTTTATGAAAATCTCCAAAGACATGACCGACATCAAAATCGCTTTCATCCATGATTCAGGGAGGTAACTAACAATGCAGCTCAGCTCACAGCTCACCTTTGCTTTTGTATTCCTTAAATCCTGCAGACAGCATGCTTCCTGGTGACTGCACTACTTCATCTCTTATTCATGGCTTCTTTTTCCTGGATGCTGGTGGAGGGCTTGCTACTGTGGAGTAAAGTCGTGTCTGTCAATGTCAGCGAGGACCGCAGGATGAAAGTCTACTATGTCATTGGCTGGGGTAAACTCTAATCTCACTGAAGTAGCTTGTCAAGTTTCAGTCTGGTTTATGACATTCAGAAAGAAACATTCATTCTAAAAACTTAATATCAGAGTAGAAACTCAGAGTGTCACCATTTTATAGTGGTAAGAAGTCCAACAAGGATTAATTCCATTTCATCATCTTTAAATAAAATCTTTTCAAATCAACTTTACAATATCACAAAACTTTATAACAGTTAATTTTCAAATAAACTCCTGATAATTGCAGAAAGACTCTTCATCTTCCTAAATCTTCAAATATTTACTAGTAATGGGAAGTTTGGCTCTTTTCAGAGAGCCGGCTCTTGTGGCATGACTCCCAAAGAAGAGCCGGCTCTTGTGGCTCCCAAATGGCTCTTAATTTGTTATCATCTGTAGCCTCATATTTTAGCTTTATTCGGCAAATATGAATGCTTTGTGTGTTGATAAACCCTTTTGCATTTAGCGTTTTTATGAGAAGCCTTATAATTGCCTAATTTTGTGTATTTGTTCTGTTACAAAAGCAGGATTCTTACAAATCCACAGAACAGAAACAGAACAAACTCAGCAGTCTGTCCTCGGTGCAGGCTGACATTCAGAAAACTCAGATGGCTCAGCTTGGATGGGCTGATGTGATTTCTCCTCTTAGTATCTGCTTCTTTAAACTGCAGCCAGATGCTGCTTCATTTACTGGTGTCAGTTATATGTATGTGTTTCTGCGATGCAATCACACTCTCCTCCTCACCGCTGTCCTCATCTCACTCACTGACTGAGGGGTAGTGACGTGAGGAGCGATCCTGATATATTTATACTTCCGTTACCAGTGTTTCATGTTTCAGGATCAATTCTTATATGAAAATGTAAATATCTAATTTGATTAAATTTGTTTTTAATCGTAAATATGACATCCAGACAAAAGTAAACTCGGCAATTAGCGGGATAGTTGGAAATGCCCTGTTAATAGTAGTGATGTGTCGTTCGCGAACGAAACGGCTCTTAGAGCCGACTCTTTGAAGTGAACGATGCGAGCCGGCTCCTTATCGCGAGCCGTGGGGTTTTTTTTCTTCCTCTCACCCTCTCTCTCTCGCTCTTTTTTTCCGCTTCACTCCGCACGCGAGCCTTGTGCTGTGCGCTGAGCAGAGGGGGGAGGGGCGGTAGTTACACTGGCAGTAGCACAGGAACAGAGCGGGAGGGAGAGAGAGAGAAAGAGAGCCAGGGACAACAACCTCACATTAGAAAGGTATAGTAATCATCCACAACTATTTTCAGTTGCAGATGATAAAGGATTCAGTAAGTTTATTCATGCAGGTCCATATGACAGAGAATGTGCATCTTCTTTTTGTTTTCATATTTTAATTTATATTTAATTGTGTTGTGTTTTGCAGTGTTTTGTGTTGTTTCACTTTAAATTTGTTTAAAAGGAAAAAGCTGAAAATTTAAATAGTTAAAAGTTGAAATGTAAATAGTTGGTTTTTGTATTATATGATTTATTTATTACATTTTATGTGGAGTGAATAAATAAAAGTATATTTACGGTGGCCCCTAGAGACAAAGCACGTACAAACCCCAAAGCACGTAAAAACTCCAAAGCACGTACAAACTGAGAAGCACGTTCAAAAGACAGCAGAAGTGCTCCAGGATGCTAGGCACAGTGTTGAGCTTTTGTTACCTAGTGGCTACACAAGCCAGCAAGTACCAACGACCAGATTTGGTGTGTGGTAGTAACAGGTAAATGAACTTTTTTTAAAATTATTTCAATATATATGAGTGCTTGTGTGTAAATACACAAACAATACACATATGCTTTCAATTGTGTAATTTAAGTGATCTAGGTAGCTCTGTTTTGGAAGTTCAGTTAACGCTAGAAATGTGTTTGTACGTGCTTTGTCTCTAGGGGCCACCGTATATATTTATATATAAACATATATAAATAAAACCACGTTTTTTTTTACATTAGTAATTCCTGTGCATAATTTTATATTATTGTTAATAATAAATTAATTAAAGCAACAAAACAACCTGAAGAGCCGGTTGGGAGCCGGCTCTCTACAAAGAGCCGGAAATCCCATCACTAGTTAATAGGAACTACAATCGCCTTCCGCCTCTCATTCATGTGCGTGCTACGCCTCCGCAAGAGTGGGAGCCAGTGAGAAACCCGAGGCACAAAACATTAGACCACAAAACACACAAAACACAGATCATAACTGCGTTTACGTTCAGTATAGAAATGATGCTGTGTGTGATGTATGTGGGAAGACAGTTAAATACTGTGGCAACACAAAAAATCCTCCTTTAACCTCCTAGGACCTGGCATCCACATATGTGGACATCACATTTTAGGGCTGTCTAGACCAAAATACTAAATTTTTCTCTAAAAGGGCCTGATATCCACTTATGAGGACATTATACTGCCACTGTTCTATCAAAATTTAAAGCGAATGTCCTCATATGTGGATCTCATTTTTCTCAGAAACGAAAATCAGGTAAAAAAAAAAAAAATCACGTAATTCTTTGTTTTTACATTCATCAGGTCCCAATCAGCCCAAATAGCAAAGACAAATTTAAAAAGCATGCCATGAAAGAGTTCGGGTCTTAGGAGGTTAAAAAAAGTGGGGAGCCGGCTCTTCTGACTCACTACAAAGAGCCGATGCTTTTGTGCACGACACATCACTAATATTCACCAAAGTGGCCTTAATGAAAGTAAAGAAAGGACACATTTTGAGTGTTCACTTTGTTGAGTAGGCTCAGTGTAGCATAAACAACATTTAGCAGCATAAATACAACAAGAATGGTCGTGTACTTTAAACAGCCCGTTAGTTTTGGTTTGGTTGGCTCTCCTTAAAAACTTTAGGAAAACACAATGAAATCTTGTTGTTTGAACAAGTACTTTGTTAATCAAGGCAATTACTGCTAGTCTTGCTTAATGAACCAATATGGGGGTTGATGATTTTATAGAGACAAACAACCATTTGCACTTACATTCATAGGTAACTTAGAATCACCAATTAACCTAACTCTAATTACGCACTGCAAACCAGCCAGATTGTGGATTTGAACCCAGGACCTTCCTGCTGTGAGGCAACAGCACTAACCATCACACCACCAAGCTGTCAGCCCAGGCTTAACAAAACTAGGAAAGCTATGATTTTAAGGCTTGATGCAGAATTTTCTGTGTGTTTTTGTCCTTGACAGGTTGAACCACAATAAATAGCGATAGCATACATGGTGTGTGTGTAGTTGTCTGCCTCTTAAAACTCTAGTGATTTTCCTGCAGCTTGAAATCTCATGCGATCTTGTGAATTCCGTGAGTCCAGCAACTAACCACTCTCACTAGATTGTATCACGTCATCTCAACAAGAACAAATTAAGTTGCTGAATTTCATGCAGATGCTACATGATGTAATTACGTTCACCATAGAAACATGAAATTATTTAGTTCAAATTACAAGTTTGAATCTTGTACATGTAACAACCACCAAATTTCATTTTTCTGAGTGTATAATCTAACCAAAGAGAGAGTACACGTTTATTGTTTCTGTGTGTTCACAAATCCCTGACAAGGTCACTTATAAAGCTACATTACGTAGTTCAACTGCTACAAGAATAAGACAATGATTGTGAGGAAGACTGAGTTAACTAGCTTTACTTGTCTTTGACTTCTTGGGAACAAAGTCTAGAGAAGATGCTGCTACATTAAAAGTGTAAAATGTAGAAGTCACTGTAGCACATATTGGCCACTAAGTAGTTCTGCTTATGTTTCTTAGTCCAACTTTCATTCCTTTCAAACATGTGCTCATGTCTGCTGTCACTAGATACCATTACAACACAGAAGTCATCCAACAAACAAACTGTGTTTTGATCTGTAGCTTGGCAGTCTCAGTTGCCTGGTACTGGTGGCCAGGGAAGGAACTGTGAAAGATGTGCAACGCACATTATATAAATGAGTTCCCATTTAATATGCAATTTTTTTAAAACTGGACTTGGAGTACTCTTTTCCTTTTAACAATGTCACTTGTCCTCTAAATCTAGCACAGCCTTCTACTAACAGGACTTTTGCTGATTGAGTCTTGCGATTTCTATTTAGGAAGTAAAGTCATCCTTTATTAGCAAAGGTGGTTTCTGTCTTGGATCTACTGATGGTGTTCAGTAGATCCACAGTTCTTTTCTGATTTTGGAACCAACACAAGTTTCCACAAAGTTTTCAGAGCTCAGGGTCCTGGCCCACTTGTAAACCTTTACTTTAACAATGAGATGACACTGAGGAGACCTTTGGGTTCAGAATAACAATCTGATATCTAATGCATGTTTACTACTATTACCTTTGTCAGCAGTCTTCAGTTCAAATCTTGAAGCACAAACATTTCTCTAACAGGTTGCAGGTTGATCAAGGATCTGAGTGAAATCCACTTGATCATCATCTGATTGTAGTTTCAATTGAAGGATACAACAAAAATCTGACCTTTGTAAAAAAAAATTAACTCACAATTTCATACCAGTCTTGTAATAATAAAAACATGCCTGTTAGTCCTTTCAGCACTGATAATCTTATCATTCCAAGATAAACAGTATGATTGACACCAAACATATAGAGCAGGGGTCTCCAACTCCAGGCCTCGAGGGCCGGTGTCCTGCAGATTTTAGATATAACCGTGGGTCAACACACCTGAGTCACATGATTAGTTCATTACCAGGCCTCTGGAGAACTTCAAGACATGTTGAGGAGGTCATGTAGCCATTTAAATCAGCTGTGTTGGACCAAGGACACATCTAAAACCTGCAGGACACCGGCCCTCGAGGCCTGGAATTGGAGACCCCTGATATAGAGAACATCCATCTGGGTCGCGGGGCAGCAGCCTAAGCAGAGAAGCCCAGACCTCCCTCTCCCCAGCCACCTCCTCCAGCTTGTCCGAGGGAACACCAAGGCGTTCTCAGGCCAGCCGACAGACATAATCTCTCCAGCGTGTCGTGGGTCTGCCCCGGAGTCACCTCCCGGTGAGACATGCCCAGAACACCTCACACTGGAGGCATCCTTGGCAGATGCCCGAACCACATCAGCTGGCTCCTTTCGATGTGGAGGAGCAGCGGCTCTACTCTGAGCCCCTCCCGGATGGCCAAACTTCTCATCTCTAAGGGAGAGGCCAGCCACCCTTCGGAGGAAGCCCATTTCCACCACCTGTATCCGTGATCTTGTTCTTTCAGTCACTAACCACAGCTCACAACCATAGGTGAGGGTAGGGACGTAGATCAACGGGTAAATTGAGAGCTTTGCCTTTACACTCAGCTCTGTCTTCACCATGACGGACCGGTACAGCGTCCGCATCACTTCAGCCACAGCACCAATCCATCTGTCGATCTCCTGGCCCCTTCTCTCGTCACTCAGACCCCGAGATACTTAAACTCTTCCACTTGGGGCAGGAACTTGTCCCTGACCTGGAGTGGGCACTCCACCCTGAGGACTATGGCCTCAGATATGGAGGTGCTGATTCTCATTCCCACAGCTTCACACTTGGCTGCGATCCGTTCCAGTGTGAGCTGGAGGTCATTACCCGATGAAGCCAACAGAATCACATCATCTGCAAAAAGCAGAATGATGGCGAGCCCTGATGTTTTCTAAAGCCACATGTTACACATGCTTACAGTAGTTAATCAGTCAAAATTGCAGATGAACTCTTTCTATATTCTAGACATGATTCCTACTAAATAGCCAAACAAACCAAACAAAACAAGTTTCCTGCAGCTGTGCCTGACTTTCAAAATTCCCAGATCCATCTGTAAGTCTGCGTGTTTTGTCATAGTGTTTTGAAGTGAAGCACAAACAGTTTTCAGGTGTTCCTCTCATCTCTCCATGCAGATGTGCAGAGTGTTACCCTTCAGATGAGACATTCAGTGGGACAGGCTTCATAGCGCTCCTCTGTTGAAGCAACGTGTCTTTAAACGTGTCGCCTCTGCCTTTGTTGTTGTGACACCAGCACAGCAAGGCTGGTATAGTTCAGCACAATAAACTAAAAACTACAAATAAAAATAGAACTTTAGAAACAAAACTTTCATATTGTGGAATTAGAAAAGTAAATAATTTAAAGTTAGAAGAAATATCTTTGGATTTGGTCTTTGTTTAAAGAACTGGCGTGAGAGAGCGTTGGCGCATATTGAGGATGAGACATGACGTCTGTTGTGTCTTTTATAACTTCTTATAAAATTTCCTTGAAAAATGCACACATTATAATAAAAATGATGTATTTAAAAACCGAACACTAACATACTAATAATATAATATACCACACCAAACTGAGACAAAAATCCAAAAACCAATTTAATAAGCACAAAACACTGTAAATGAAGTAAAAATATAGAACTATAATAATATGATAATATAACACATAGTATTATTTGATATGTAACTGTTCTGTTATTAAACTGTTTTCAGGTGTGCCTGTTCTGGTTGTTGGAGTAACACTGGTGATATCCATGGACAAATACAAAGCAGACGATCATTGCTGGCTCAATGTGAAGACCGACACAATCTGGGCCTTTGTGGGACCTGTGATATTTGTCTTGACAGTATGTAATCTTATTTTTGCTGTATTTGTCCTTGATTTTCATTCTATTCAGTATCTTTATTGGCCAAGCAAACAAAATTTCATGTCGCACATTTTGTTCCATTTCATGAAAGTTTATAGATGATGTAATAAATCTGTGTCTGTAGACATAATCTGACAGAATGCTGTTGCCATAATTAAGCCCCAACAGTAACCGGATAATTAACTATCCTTATACTAAAAACTTAGAGATCATCTATTGTTACTAACACAGTTTTAACAGTAGAAGGTTTAAGTGATGTGTGAAAAATTGTGTGAGATTGAAAAGAAAGTTTACAAAAAATAACATTTTTATTCGTAGCCACTCATAACCTGATGAAGAGACTTTACACTTTGCGTGTCTTATGTATGTGTTTTTATGGTGTTTTTTATGTTTTTTTAAGAACATTTAAATGTGTTACGTAGCAGTTCCCATTCGTTTCAATCACTTCATATTATAAGGTTAAAACACTGCAATATTAGAAGAGAATATTATCATCCAAAAGATCAAATGATTCCCTATGAGACAGTGGGAAGGAAGAACCCGCTTTTAACGGACTTCAACAGATCCAGGCTCAGGAAGGGAAACACAGAGTCACCAAACCAAACACAAACTGGAGAGTAGACAAAAATGACATCACGATGCATCAACAAGGAGCTGGAAAGAACCTGCTACTCAAATGTGAGGGCAAAAAATGCAAATTTCATATTTTTAAAAGGTTATTAAAAATGCTTTATGACAAAATGCATTTATTTGGTTTGCTTATTCATACGGTAAATTTTACTAATAGAAATACAAATATATAAACAAATACCTGGATGTCTTAATGAGAGTATCAGGTCATTCTGGATTTGTTGCAGAATAATAACAGTGAGTGTTTCCTTTATTTGTATATTCTGTTCCCTCCACCTGACAGAGGCCAGGAGCTGTGCAAACTGAAATAACGTACACTGCATTCACTAAATGCTGTTTGCTGTGATTTGATTTCCTGCAGCCTGAGCAGAAGGGGAACATCTCCCTCCTCCTCATGTGAGCTGGAGGCCAAGTGGTTCTGCAGTGGCACGTCTTGTGTTTGCTGGAGGCCGTGTTGATGCTGTTGTCCTCTGCCTGCAGGTCAATGCGGTTGTGCTGTGTCGGGTTGTCATGGTGACCGTTTCCAGCGCTCGTCGTCGTGCTAAGATGCTCAGTCCAAGCTCAGCATCAAAGATGCAGACCTATGACCTTACCTGGTGAGATACAATAAAGTTTGTAGCACTCTCTGTCACTCCCTCTCCTCCTGCTTTTTCTGTGCTCTCCTACGATTTTTTTTCTTCTGTTGTCTGGCCAAACTCGCTCTCTCTCTCTCTCCCTCTCTTATGCCTCTCTCTCTCTTCACACAGATACACACAGGCTTACTATTTTCTTTTTGGTTGAGCAACCCATGATGAATAGAGACAGTGTGAGAGACTGGGAGTTTACTGTGGGAGTTGTAAGTGCTTATCAGCTTAACACCTGGGCCCTGCACAATTGTTTCTTTGTGTGTGTGTGTGTGTGTGTGTGTGTGTGTGTGTGTGTGTGTGTGTGTGTGTGTGTGTGTGTGTGTGTGTGTGCGGTTGCTACAACTTTGCTACAACTGTTATTCTTTAAAGCACTTTTCTCCAAATACTTTAGAATTCCTTCTCACATTAAAGGACCAGATTGTTCCCTTCTCCTATTTAGCATTTCTGTTCCTATCAAGTCATCTTAAAATTAGGATACCTGAAAAAATGAGTTCCCTACCAGAATTGGAAAGAGGCACAGAGGAAGAGGACAGCCAATGTTTCAAACGCTCTCTGTAGATGTCGTACAGTACGGTGTTTGTTCGTTTTATGCAACAGTCATTGTTGCCCTTCTTTAAAAAGTGGTTAAGATGTTAAAATCATTACAGGTAGGGAAGAAATTATCATTTAATGTACATATACATGTACCTGTAGATATTTTATATGTAGAATGTGTGGGCATTCTTCAGTAATGTGCTTGTCAGAGGGTAATGCACAGGTCAAAATACTAAAATTAGAAAGTCTTGCTGTCTGAAGGAGAAACTGGGATCTCACATATTTTACCTGATAATTTCAGATTCAGGTAAACAAAGTGCTTCAACCCAGCATCAAGCAGCTCTCTTCCTTTTTATCTCAGCCCGATGGTAATGCCACAAAGCTGTTCCCCCTCTCGCTCTCGCTGTCTCTTCGTTCCCTCACAAACAGACTGAAAGTCTGTGCCAGTGTTACGTCAATTGAGGAGATTAGAGGGAAAACGACTTTCAAAAATAAAAGGGAAGAGAGTGTTGGCTTTGTCCTTGCAGACACAGTGTAGTCTGAAAACTCAATCTCTCTACCCAGGTGCAGCAGTGTGACAACAATAGTGGTTTGAACAAAAGCAACCTTTTCTGCCTTGCCCCATGAAATGGTTATTGGCCGTATAAGCACCGGGATCATTGAAAGAAAGATTGCAAAGGAACAGGAGCACGACTGTGGTAGGCGGTAAAATCTTTAGCTATGGAGAGATCTTTGATGAGAATTCAAGGAGGAAATATCTGAGAAGAAAATGTCATCAAAATAACTTGAAAACTCCGCTTTGCTTGTTCCTTCTGTCTGTCTGTCCTCAAGTTTTATAACAGGATTAAAAAAGAGAAAGAAAGGTACTCAGGAATCAACACAAGGTGACGTTTTCTTTCATAGGTGTGAGACCTCGAGCTCATGTTTGCACACACCCGGTGTTCATGGATGTTTCATGTACATGTGTGCTTGCAGGGCTGTGACCCGTCCAGTTCTGATCCTGCTGCCTGTCCTAGGTCTGACCTGGCTGTGTGGCGTGCTTGTCCATCTGTCTGTGGTAGTTGCCTATATTTTCATTGCTCTCAACTCCTTCCAGGTAAGCAAAGCCCCAGCTCTTTGGATATTGCTGTAATATTAGTGGTTACTTGCAAAGGGAAACAAAACAGCAGCTGAATTGTATTCATTTAGACAATGTGATATATAATCTTTCTTCTTGATTTACTCAGAGAGGAGAACTGTACTTTCTTAACTGTATTCAAATTACATCATTCATTTAGACTTTTGATGCCAAAAGCCACACTTCTGGCTTTATGACGTGCACATTTCATCTACAGGAGAGGCTCTTAAATGAGTAAATGGCATACATAAACATATAATACACAAGCTCAGCGTGATGAAACATTAATAAAACACACCACAGAGGTGTTTGGACCAAACAGTACTGAGGACTCCCTGAAGGTAACTGCCCAATGAGATGCTCTCAGATAACCGCATACTTCAAATGATACAACAAAGAGACAATAACAAGTATTGGTTGTTTTGTGATAACAATATGGTTAGAAAGCAGAGGTGTGAATGTAGACTGTCTAGTGAAAAGTAACATTTGTGCTTTATTAATCATAATTAATGCAACATTACAGTTGCTTATGTATTGGGGGTTATCTACCAACTGGAATGTCAGTGCTTTGAACCTCGGCTTCTCCAATCCGAGTTTTCAAGGGAACAATTCTATGCTGAGAGTAGCTCCAGGTGCATCAGTCAGTGAGTGGGTGTGATTAAAAAAATTTAAATAGTGCATAGAATAAAGTGCAATATGGATGTGTTTGTGAATTGGTGAATGTGTTGTGTAGTGTGGAAAGTCTTTGAACGCCCAATAAATGTTTAAGAATCTCCCATTGGCTCATTCAGGCAGCCTTTTCACTTTAATGGGTTCAATTAGGTATTCAAGCAATCAATTACTTGGTTACTTTTGTCAAAAAGTTTTACTGTTAAAATGTTTGCATGTATTTAAAAAGGGTTTAAAGCATTTTTTGGTTTCTTTTGTTGTAAAGAGTGAAACAAAGAACCCCAGCCTCTTCCAGTGGTTCAGTCTTCCACCACCTTCTTGGTTAGCAGCTGCATAGTGAAGTGTATCCAGTGCTGTGATATTGCAACTATACATGTTAGTGTAACCAGCACAACAGCGGAGAATACCACCTCTATTAAAATTCAGTACAGTAGTGGTGTATAAACACACAAAGCCTGAAAAGTGATGAGTGAAGAAGAAATGCTCAGTGCATCATGGGAAGCCTCTCAGAAGTCTATTGCACCACACCAGGGGATGGTTCAGTTTCACCTAATCCAACACGAATTATAAGCTTTATCAAAAAGACTCATTTTAATCCTAAAGTCCAAATCCAATTCAACTCAATTCAATTCACTTGTATTCATGAAGTGCCACATCACATCAACAGTTGCCCCTACAATAATACAACTATAATCCAAACTGGGGGCTGGTTCCATAGTAGAGGGGCCTGATAGCTGAACCTCTTATTGTACTTTAGGAAACTGTAGGAAGCACATGTAAGCCTGCAGTGTGAGAATGAAGTGCTGTTAGGATAATAAGGCACTCTGAGGTCTATGATTAGGAGAAGGAGCTGAAAAGTCAATTCTGAATTCAACAGGGAGCCACTGGAGAGAGTTAATATGGTATGGTCCCAGTTCTAGTTTGTCCTCTCGCTGCAGTGTTCTGCATGAAGTGAAGGAGTTTTAGGGCGAATGTCAGCTTTGATGATAAATGAGAACACCACATGCAGACTAATAAGCAGACAGGGGTCAAATGAGGATAACCTTCTATTGAAGGCGGGACTGAAATCCAGGTGATAACATAATAATGTTACTGCTGACATGTCTGAATAAATAAAGCTGGATATGATCTGCATAGCAATGATAATGTATGCCATCTTTTTAACACTATTCCCAAAGACAGCATACATATATAATGTCAGAAGTATTGTGTAATGTGAAATCACATTACAATCACATTATTGATACAGTGATGTCCTTATACATACATTCTTCAGTCATCTAGACAATAGACATATAACCTAACACACAGTTTGTAGCAATAAAAAGCAGTATGGCATTAAAACTGAATGTATGCCAACCAAAGCCAACAAGTACCTGAAACAGAGATGAGCAATCAGGCTGCCTTTCAGTTCAAGCCAATTCATGACTCAACAAAATTAGAGAGAAACACCAACAATCAGATAATTACCTATGAGCGAGCACCAGGAAAAAACATCCAGCAGAACCAGGCTAAGGGAGGAGTAGCCATCTGCCTCAAGTTAGGAGTAAAGGGAAGAGAAGGGAAAAGAGAAGAAGGTTGTAAGGAGACAGAAAACATCCACACTACGGGAGAAAGAAGAAAAAATAGCATTGCAGGCTCCATTTCTTCATTACTGCTACAGGGACTTATATCTAATAAGATTAACCCCAGTTACACCTCAAATATCAGCTTTCATAAGAGAATGCAGCCACAGATACATCTCCAGCACAGGCCTTTACAGAATTTAAAGCATCTGCAGCGTAGTTTAACAGAGTAGTTTCAAGATAGTGCATGGAAAAAATAAATACATAAAAACAGTACATACAGGATCATGGTGCCACTGAGTTGCTACCCATATGGAAAAGAAATAGAAAAAACTTATTACTTGCATCAGATGTGGCCTACTTCATATAGTGACTCATATAAGGCTTATATTATTTACTCATGAAAGTGGCCACTTTCTCATTACTTTCATATATTGTTTTAGTAAGTATCCAAAACATACAAGTTTCATTTATATAATTTTTCAAGGGATCTTATATCTGTTTTCACTCTTGTATGCTTTTCATACAAGTTTCACACAAGACAGATACAAACTTTATAAGATTTATATATATCTTTTCCATACGGGTATATTTTAATCTTTCAACACTCACCAGGTCACAATGAACAACTTTCTCTCAGTAGTCATCAGTGTTGGTCAAGTTACTTGAAAAAAGTAATCCGTAACTAATTACTGATTACTTCCCCCAAAAAATAATCCCGTTACTTTACTGATTACTTATTTTCAAAAGTAATTAGTTACTTAGTTACTTTTTAAAAAAATGATTTACAACCTGAATAGGTAATAAAGCAATAAATCTTTCAGCCCAATTCTATTATTTCTGCATAATCCATCATATAAAATCTAATCAAATGAAAAAGTCTCTTTTTAAAACTTGTTTTATTAGTTTTAATCTTTTAACTTTACACATCAAGCAAACATTAAATTATATGCAACATTCTCTGACTGGAAGAAATTTGTTTAAAATTTAAACCTATTTTCTGCACATAAAATAAAACAGGTTTTTTGTGTTTACACTCACTCTTTCAAATAAATGCACGTAAAACACAGCAGATAATAAATAAAATCAAAGACTCAGTGGTCCTGTTGCTCTATTTTCACCTGTATAGCAGGAGTGGGGCAGGCGGAGGTTTACCCTGGTGCAGGTGTGTCGTAGCGGTCAGTGGAAGAATCCGGTGTTCTGACAAACCATCCTACTTTGGCAAAACGTCCTACCGTAAGTAGTTTATGCACATTTCTGCTGTCACAGAGTAATTCCAGCACAAATGTAAGTTGGTATGACGGTTTGCCACTTAACTTTGCCCATCAGAGTACGCTTGTAGCTCATATTCACAAAGGTAGGATGGTTCGCCACTGAATTTTAGCTGTGAAAATATGCTTCTAGCTCAGATTAACAAAGGTAGGACGATTTGAATGAAATTTGAAGACTTAGTGAAATTACAGACATTATTATTCATGTTCATGGCAAGAAATAATACATTACCTCTTAAGTTACAAAGTTTGTTTGTATTGTGTTCAGGAAGTGGGGACAGTAGAAGGAAGTTTGACTTTAAGCATCAGTTTGCTAGGACCACACAAAGGCAAATGTGTCCGACAGTTAAGGGTATAAGAATATGGAATTCTCTTCAAGATAATCTCAAGAGTTGTACAAACATGCACCGTTTTAAAATGTGTTATATACTTAAAAGGATAAATCAATATGAAAAACATGAAAGTAATTTGGGCTAAATGTGGAAGGAAAAATTTTCATTGCCATTTAGTGCTGATTATACTGATTTGTTGTTTAGTTTTGCATTGTTACATAAAGATACATGTTAGAGGGTTTTTGGGGGGTTATTGGCGCCCTCTTGTAAGAATAATTGGATTGCAGATAGGGGGCAGGTGCTAACAAGAATTTATTCTTCTGCTCCTTTTCACCCATGGGTGCAGTGTTATATTAATGGGAAGGAGGATCTGTATGTAGGAAACGAAACACTGTTGAACCATGTGTGAAATAAATAAAGAAATGAAATGAAATGAATGAAATGAAATTTGCCACTAAATTTTAGCTGTTAGTATGCTTGTAGGTCACATTCACAAAGGTAGGATGTTTTGGCACTTAATTTTACCCGTCAGAGTATTTTTCTGGCTAATATTCACAAAGGTAGTACGGTTCGCCACTTAATTTCGTGTTGTGCGCATGCGCAGAAACAACGGGTAGGATGGTTTGTCAGGTAGGATGGATTCCCAGAACACCTGGCAGTTTCACATTCCCGTGGTGGCGTACTCGGTGCTTGCTCGGAAGTTTAGGGGTTTTTTCGCTGTAAAAAGAAGTTTTCCTCCCACGCAGTGAACAGCGGACGTTAATGTTTGTGTCACTTTTTACGGAATCAAACTCAAAGTAAGGTCAGTACTTCCACACTTTAAACGCTGCACGCTCATACTCTCTCCCGCACTCGATATATTATCCATTTTTGATCTGCACACAGCTGTTGCCACGAAGGTCGCACTCGCTTACGTCATTGTCATGAGACACTCTCGCAAAAAATCCACGGTTTTAGTAACGCAGTAACGCAGCGTGCTTACGGGAAAGTAATAGTAATCAAATTACCTTTTTTGCAATAGTAATCCCTTACTTTACTCGTTACTTGAAAAAAGTAATCGGATTACAGTAACACGTTACTCTCTGGTAGTCATTAGTATCAGTATTTTAGTAGTAATATGATTTTTTATTTTTTGCTGTGATATCTGCTGTTGTTTTTACTGTGTGTGTGTGTGTGTGTGTGTGTGTGTGTGTGTGTGTGTGTGTGTGTGTGTGTGTGTGTGATGCTGGAGACACCTCCTATATCACTGAACTTCAACAAGTAGTTGGTTTGAAGAACTCTGAGTGCTGACAGAAGACAAGTTTTGTTTATCTGATAGAATCACGAAGATGCAGGAAGTGACATCACTGACTTGAGCTCTAAAAGTGCACCACCACCAAGCTGCAGCAGTTCACCACAAAATACTTCAATATGTCTTTGCGTTCTGTTTATGTGTGTGCGTGCGTGCATTTGCACGCGTTTGTGTGTGCGTGCCCGTGTGCGTGCACGCGTGTGTGTGTGTGTGTGTGTGTGTGGGAGGTGGCAGTCAGTACTTTGAACGACAGGTCATACCACATCTACCTCGAGCTCTCCTGATAACACAGTACTCACTTCCTCTCTCACGTTCATCCCTACTTCCCACTTTCCACACACTGTCTCTGTTATTCTTATAGCTTTCTGTGCATCTCTCCCTCTCTGCCTCCTTCCTTCTCTTGTCCTTTCCTAAACCTCCCACCCCTCTTTGCCCTTCCCAGGTCTTTAATTAATCAAAATGAGCTAGCCCCTGGGTGACCCTCAGAGAGCTGCTAGTTAATTTAGATTTACTGCCAGTGTCCAGCTGAGGGCAGATAACACTACAGTAGGAGTTTTTCCTCATGTAGGTAGGAGGAGGATGCTGGGCCAGCCTGTCTTCTTCTTCTTTCCACAAAAAAGAAAAAACAAGGGTGTAGAGAGAAAGAATAATAACATATCATTTGAGGTTAGACATACTGCAGGTTATGGTGGAGGGGGGTACAGTAGCTATAGTACAGCAGTATAGCTACTATATTCCTATCTCTTTGTATTTACATGAGC
Organism: Pelmatolapia mariae; assembly: GCF_036321145.2. Taxonomy (NCBI): domain Eukaryota; kingdom Metazoa; phylum Chordata; class Actinopteri; order Cichliformes; family Cichlidae; genus Pelmatolapia; species Pelmatolapia mariae. The sequence continues at coordinate 6,429,801 of NC_086237.1, read as the reverse complement.
ATTTATGAGACTGTATGTCTTCTGCACCTTCAGCAAAGTCTGAAATTAAAAGTGTCACTCCAGGAAAAGACACAACATGTTTAACATCATGTGGATTTCTTCTGTTTCTAGATCCTTTTTAAACATTGGAAAACAAATAACTGTTGATTAATTGATAAATGTTCACACACTGTCCAGTTCAGTAGTTGGACCATTCAAGCCAGTTACCTATTAATCATACAATGAACTGACTGCATATTTAAATGTTTCACGACATCTCAGTTTACATTTATCATTCATTTTACACACTGTAGTTTTTAACTATGACCTGAGAACAAAAGTAACTTAATAATGAAAAAAAATATCTTTTTAATTTTTAGTAAAATTACATTTGTTTTCATAGTCAAAAAATAATTAAGAACTAAAGACATGTTGGACATATGTACTTAAAATACTTTTAAGAACACAAAGGTTTTCGTAAGAGCTATTTTTTTTTTCAACAAATGCACACAGAACATGCTTATTTTTACACACAAAGGCAATAACAAGAAAAAATTATTAACAATAATAAAGACCTAACATAACAGAAGCCATCCATGGGGAACCACAAACCAGTGTACTCTCAATGCTGGTCCCAGGCCTGGAGAAACTGGGAGGTTTGCATCAGAAAGGGCAAATCAAACAGGATCCATCAGGCCCAGGTTAGCAGCGAACACCTGCAGTGGTTTGGGCCAGCACGTTGCCAGTTGATACTGTGTTACTGCTGGCTTAATTGGAGTTGTAATTGGAGCACCCTTCAGTTGGTATAAAGGTGAACAGAGCAAAGGTGATGACGAGGTGTTGAGTAGGTATGGCGTTAGGAAAAGGAATGTGGAAGGATAGATGGTAGTGGACTTCCTGATAAGGATTGAAAGGGCTGTGCTGAACTCAGAGTGAAATATAAGAGAGGAGGAAGATGCCCACAGGTGTACTACATCCTGTGCAGAAGGTGCCAGAGACTGCAAGGTGGTATCAGCACAGTCTTTAGCGTACCTTTAGGATTAAAGAAGAAGCAGCAAGTGAGGGTAAAGATTAAATGTTGCTGGACAAGCTGACAGATGAGGTCAGGCAGGAGACTCTTTGGACTATGATGTCATTAGACAACACTGATCTGCAGTGAGAGTAGGGAGCAGGTGGGGAAAACCTGGAAATGTGGAGGTATGCTCTGTAGAGAAGGGGAATGTATGTCGGGAGCAGAAGACAGAATATATATGTGTGAATGGGAAGGCAACAGGTGTAACGGTGAAGATGCAAGAAGCAGAGGTAATGAAGGTGGAGGAAGAGTGCAAGGAGAGCTTCACAACATGCTAGTGAGATCAGCCAACATCTGGTTTAGACAGAGTTGCACAACAAACAGATGGGAGATGCTAACATTGTCTTTGGGAGTAATAAGGAGGGACGCAATTAGAAATGAGGCTGTCAGCTCAGGTTGGAGACAAAGTAAGAGACACGCAAGGCTGGATATTTGAAGAGGAGGGGTGGTGGATGTGTTGTACACAGGATGGATAATGAATGCTTACATTCAAATGCTTATAAAATGGAGTTATTATGAAGAAGAGGAATTCTTTGCTGAGGATTTTATTTTATTTCTGATTTGGGCGTCTGACAGCCTCATTCTGACAGAATTCAAAATCTGTGAATCCAGCCTGTTGAGTTCTCACATCACATCATCAATAGTTGTCTGCCATAGTGGATGTGATACTAATATTGGTTACTACTTGGCAGTGGTTTCTGGAGGGTGCTGTCTTTTGCTGGGTGAAAGCGGCTGCAAGGTGCTGCAGTAAAAACCTCCTAGGTATTGTTCTGATTGCTGGCTCATTCCCCATAGTTGCATGTTTGTCTGCAAACACTTGCTGAGCAGCAATGCAACTGAAAAAGTGTGACACAGACTGGAGATGGAGAAGGTTTGCCTTTAAAGTGAAACTTGTGCCTCAGTGCTACAGCAGGCATTTTTCAGAAGATACAGCTTTTACTTTGAAGGCGATTAATCTCCATTTCCAGTTGGTGTCACATTTTTCAAAGTTTCACTACAACTGAGAGAACCTGGACAGTGTTTGTAGGGTCCATCACTTCCATTCAAACTACAATTGCAGCACTATTGTAGCAACCAAAACAGTCACAAAAAGGGTTGTGCCAGCTGGGTAATACATTTTACCCAGCGACCACCAGCTGTCACTGACAATCTAGGGCTATGTGACTGGGGTCACTTGGACAAGTTAATATATGACATGGTTAGTGGTCACACATCTCAGTAAGTATTTCTATACATTTATTTCAGTTCAGCCTTAAGTATTTTACATGTAATTATTATATTTTACCCTATTGTTACATTATTAGCACAACATCTGATTACTTTCCACCATGTTGTGTTGCAGCCCAACTCTCTGTGAATGGTACTCATGGGCACTGATCAATGATCAGTGCTCTGTTTATCAGGTTGAGGAAACCTGCAGCTGAGACTGAAGAAGTCACTTGGATGAGTGATGAAACGTTTCTCCCACTGAAAACGCTGCGTCCAGATGAACAGAATCAGCTTTTTGGGGAGGCATGAAATGCAGTTCTAAAATTTGTAGTATTGCGTTCAGTTGAGCTGAAGCTGAAATTTGCTGACTCTAACTGCAGCTCTTGTCAGGAGTAGAAAACCACATCGAATGACGGTACCACAGTATGAAAGCTTTGTTTGAGCGAGGTTACAAAACAGAGCAGTGAAATCCATATAGTCAGTGAAAGTATGAATGGAGATGATTCTTTTCTGTCTTCATACGTGCTTCTTAGTGCACCTCTCTTCTCTCCACAGGGTCTGTACATCTTCTTAGTCTATGCTGTTTACAACAGTGAGGTAAAAATGCATTCAGTCCAGCTTTTGTCCTGCAAAATCAGAGCACATCCTTGTGCCAGCCTTTTGGACAAATCAGTGGGTGTAAAGACTGCTTCTCATTTAGGTGAGGAATGCCATAAAGAGGATCAAAGAAAAGAGAAAGGCCTTATCTTTCACGGTGAGTGAGCAGAAGGATCCATCAGGACAGAAAATAAATTCCCTCTTCAGAAAAGTGGACTGAAATATGGACTGCATTGTGATGTTTTGGCAGAACTGCTCCCAGCCAACCAGCTTCCTACCTTCTCAGAGGACCCCGATCACGTCCTGGGGCCACAGCCTACCGACGACCTCCAGCCCTGAGACCAGTGAGACGTCTGTACCTGCCGGCACTACTTCCACATCCATGGTCATCAAGAACGGTGAGCTGACGTGATGTGCTCCTCACTCAAATATCACACATTTTGTTAAGAACACTGATTGGAGTTTATTGATCATGTGTCTGCTGTTAGAAGAAGGCTCAGATTCAGCCAAATGCTGCAGCACTGGTCAGATGTACAGTGCAATAAGTAATGACCCAGAGCATACTGCAAAAAAGTGTTTCTCAAGCCAAAGAAACTGGATGTTTTTAGATGGCCCAGTCTGCTCTCACCCCAACACAGTTTCAGATACTGAGAACAAAACTGAATAAAGAGGTGGGTGAGGTGGGCGGAGCAATCTCAAAAAAACTTTTTGCAAACTCTGTGAAGCAGATAGTGATTATTAGCATCTACATGTTTTCAGGCTCTGTAGCCCTGGTTATCTAAATATGTATAGACCTGCCTGTATATTTGCCTCACAATCACCTCAGTGCTAGACAGTTTGCCATAATTGTCTTATTGTTGGGCTTTGGCTGATTACAAACCAAAGTTAGATAACTTTTTTATGATAATGTTTGATCACACTTTTTACATTTATGACTCAACAGGTTTATCGCCCAATGCAAAACACCAAATTAATCTGATTATGACCCTATCTGATGAAGCAATACCACTGCAGTATAGCTGAATGATATTTCTGTGAACACCATGACTACACAGCGGCTGCCTCCTCTGGAGACAGCAAGAAAACATCACCTTGATCCAGCTTCAGTGTTATGAGTCTTTGTGAGTTACAAAATCAGTGAAAGAACTTAAAAACTTATTGTGGGAAATATAATAAATCACCCATCCTTCAGACTTATCAGATGCTGTGGATGGGATGCATCCACCATCAACTGACTTTTGGTCATTGTGAATATTATCATAAGAAAACATTGAATGAAGTATTATTGTGGTGCAGTTACATTTATCTGCAAATCCTTCAGTTAAACTAAAGGCAGGTTTTGAAGACAAAAAGTCCTGCACAAGTTATTTTTCACCTCTAGAAGAATAGTGAGAACCATAGAGTCTGATTTATAACCAGGATATGTGCTTTAATGCACACATTAAGCAAACTAGGAGGTTAGTTAGGTGAGTTAGTTCAGTATTTGGACAAAGGCACAAACTCAGTAACAACACTGTGACATTTAGAAACATTTCATATCAAAATGATTCTGGAAAACTCATCCAGGCGTGGATGTGAATATGAGTGAGTTTGTTATCATAAAACTTATTGTTAGGGCTAAATCAGGGGACCATCAACCTGTAGAAGCATGAAAACTTCCTCATGTGCTTGGTTCAGTGGAGGCCTCTTCCTGTAAAAAGGAGTTCTTCTTCCCTGATATCACCAAGTCTTTACTGACAGTAAAGAATGAGAAATTCGTTACTCTAATATGTATAAAGTGCCTGGAGATGATTCTTGTTGTGAAATTAAGCTATATAAATAAAAACTAAATTGAGTTAAGGTCAAGAAAAAGAGCATGTTTGCTTCCAATATTCTATTAGAGATGACGAGCTGTCTGTGATGTGAAACGCTGAGTCAGGTCTACTGAGATGAGTCTCAGATTGTTACGTCGATGTTTGTGAAGGACACCTCAGCAGCGTATTTAAATGCACTGAGTCAGCATCATTTATGAACATGTTGGGTTAAAAGACAAGTGCTCACATTGCTGTGACTGCTGCATCACTATATCAGTGCCAAAGAATATGTTCTGTAATGTTTGTGATCAATGTTCCCTCTAATTTTTCATGTGTCTGAGCGAACAGACAAACTCCCTGAGCGGTCCCTTGGACCACTGTGAGCAACAGCAGACGTGAGCCTTATCATTTTTTGATTGGTCGACATTAGTGGTGCAACGGATCACGGTTGATCCGTAATCCGAACCGATCCCACTCCACGGTTCGGCACGCACGTGATCCGAAGATTCGAAAAAGAAGAAAAAAGTATGTGTATGGTGGCGTGGTCAGTCTGTCAAGCGATAGCTATGGTCAGCGCTAGCGGTCCAAGTGGAGGAGCAGAGGAGTTTGTGGTATCTAAGCAGCCCTTTGCTGCCCAATCCGACCGGGCTAAAGCTATTACAAAAGCTATTGGGGTGTTTAGCTGCAGACGGGAGGCTGTATTCCGTTGTGCAAAACAAGGGTTTAAACTAGTCAACGCGTTAGTTGACGCATTGACGCTGTGCAGCCCCAGGCACGGGGCAATCTGTGGTAACTAGTTAACGGAGATTTGCCGCGTTAATGCAGTTATGGCATTAACATCATTTTAACGAGATTTACGCTGACAGCACTAGCTTAAACTATGATGAACGTGCTTGAGCCACGCTATGACATCCCGTCGCGCGTCCACTTCAGTGACAAGATCGTTCCAAGCATGTATGAGCAGGAAAACTTTAAAGTTATGGCTGAGCTGTCCCAGGCATCTTCTGTTGCCCTAACTACAAATGGGTGGACCTCCAGGGCAACGGAAAGCTACGTGACCGTGACTGCTCATTATATCACAGCGGAGTGGTAGATAGAAAGCCCTGTACTGCCCTATATTGCATCTTAATTTGTTTTTATATAATTGCGGGAATGAGTCTTGAGTTGAATGTTTTTTAATAGGCAAAAAATACTTAAATAAGTAAATGGCGAGTTAAATTTTTGTCTTCTTTTGTTTTCTGCTGATCCGAAAATTGATCCGATCCGTGATGAAAAAAACGTGATCCGATCCGAACCGTGAGACTTTTGATCCGTTGCACCACTAGCCGACATGGTACATTTTTCCACCAATAGGTGGGGGTTTTTTTGGTGTTGTTTTTCCTCACAGGCGGAGAGTGCTTTCAAGTGTTTGCCTTATAAAATGCAGTTTTTACCGTTTCTTCCCGCAGTAAATTTAAACAACGATAGTATTCAGGAAGAAAACCAAACATTGCAGATATTTTTATCATAACTCTGGTTTTACGTGGCCTATCAACACAATTTAAAAACTGGTATAAAGTCCACACTTTTTCCATCTGTCCTGCTCACATCTCCAATGGTTGTGCACGTTGTCATTAACGTGGCTTCACTCCACATCAGCCACGCCGCTTTGCTAGCTAAAACACCGGTGTCGGCACATAAGGACGCTGTCATAGCCTGTCAATGACAGTATATATGAATGTGAACCGCATCATTGGCTGGATAAGGTGGCATCGTTCTAATCCCATACGGGAGCAGCCAGTAACTTACTGACTAACACTGCAAAACAGAATTGTTAAAGTATTTATTTTAATTTCAATTCTGGTTAGATTTTTTTTTGAGCAACGCAGATTTTCTGTGCGCAGAGACCGTGCCAGCAGTGCGCAATTGCGCACGCGCGCAGCTTAGAGGGAACATTGTTTGTGATGTAAATCCTCTAAAACAACATTTTCAAACAGTCCTGACAGGGATGCTGGACCAACCTTCAGCAGGTCATTAAAAACCACAACAAAAATCTATTCTCCATATTTCAGGTCACTGAAAGGTCGTCATCTCTGAACAAGACTTCCCTCAGAAGTCATTAGCCATGATGATTGAATGAATGATACGTTATAATAGTGTGCTTCAGACTCGGCTCTTTTCATAGATGAGTTGATCCCATCTGTCCTGCTGACATAAGGCAGTGATTAAACGCTTCATTGTTAATAAACAGAGGCAGAAACAAAAGAAAAAAGTTCTCCATGAAAATTCTCATAATGCTCTTTTGTCATTGAAATTCTTTGCATTTTTCATTCTCTCTGTGTTTTATAAAGCTTCCTTTGTACTGTGGTGTGCTTATATGACTACTTTGGCCTTGCATAAGCAACTGTGTGTGTCCTCAAAGACAAATGCAAACTTTAAATACAAATAGGTGTATTTTGTGCTTGCAGAGAGTTTCAGAAAGGAGAGCTTTGTGAGTTTCTTTTTGAACCAAGGATCCGGAAACCAAGTAAGTCATGTGTATGCATTATCAATACATAATGTTTTCTATTACATCTGCTGACTAATTATGAATGTATCGTGTTTTTGTCGTTAACAGGTGGTACAGCTGACGGGGTTCAAGCCATCAGGTACAGAGCTAAAATCCCCTGATACTGTGTTTGAGTTGGTTGGGAATTTGTTGCTTTACGTTCACAGCACAAATTCAACAGCAGAACAGAGAAAATGATGTAAAGAGAACTTGTGAGGAAAAGAAGAAAGTATCAAACATGATGAGCTGAAATAGTGGCACAGAGCAGAAAGTCAGAATTAAGGAGAAGCAGCAATAATTAATTACAAACTGACAGCAAACACAGCAATGCAGGGCAGAAGGTGAACAGTGAAGTGGAACGACTGAGTTAAAGGCCACGAGTTGTTTTGGTCTGATGTGAGCAGCAGTGACTGAACTCCACAGTAAACAGTAGCAGGAGCTCTTCTTCACACAGAGACACCCTCTCTGAAAAAAACAGCAGTTGTTGAAAATATGAATATTTTTGAGTTGAATTGATTTGAAGTCTGTTGCTGGGATCATTTAAACTGTGTGTCGAAACATAGAATCATTAGTTCAGTCGGCCTCAAATTTGATTACTATATTACAGAAGAGGAATACAGTCGGCTTGGCATCTGGGTTCAAACACACACGAGTGTAGGAGCATTGAAGCACCAGGCCCAGGTAGCTTAAATAGTCTGCCAGACAGGGAGGATATATTTGGTATATGACACGAGGAGTGGGTGCATGTGAGTGTAAATGATGTATGCCTGAACTCGCTCACAGACTTCACTTGGTGCTCTCCATTTCAGACAGGCAAACTGGATTTATCACGGTGTGCAAAAATCAGACAATCACAGGATTTCAGGGGGTCATAAAATAAATGAAATCTGTGAAATCCTATCAGCTCATTGTCGGCGTCAGTACCAGAGAAGTAAATTGCATTGTTGACCACTTAATATCCAGTTGTTGTATAGTAGCCAACAACTGTCCTTGTGGCTTAGCTGTGGCTCATCAGTTGGTTCAGGTTGTCCCTGCACTACCTGATGTGGGGACAACCTGCCCCTTGTTCCTCCAGTGTGCAGTTGTAAGTGTCCTTGGGCAAGATACTGAAGCCCGTAGATGAACTGTAATTGGTGTGTAAAGTTAAAGCAGCTTGAGCAGTCGGTACAAGTCTACCTACCATTACACTGACGTATAGAAAGAGTGTGTAATTAAACCTTTGTTTCTATGTGCATATGAAACCTTAACCCTGGCCTGGTGGTGGGTGCTCCATACTGAAGCAGCGACTTCTGTGATCTTTCTGATCAGAGAACCTCTGATGGCAGAGCTGCGTTTATTCACTCTTTGTGAGATGAGTTTGGTCAATGCCATCACCTATAGGTTTCTGAAAATGACTGCGTGCTGTTGGCTGCCTCTACCTTTTTAAATCCCAATATCCATCTGTGGCCTCTGTGCCTTCACAGCTTCCAGTGTTAGGAGTGCTTCGAGTCCTACCTGTTTCTTCTTTATCTGCCTTCAAATCACACTACACGGCGTATTCAAAAAAGCCTTGAGAACAAAATAGAAATAAGCATCTGCAATTATGCTCATTCAAATTCCTCATTTGACATTTGAGTTGGCTGAATGAAGTGACTCATATACTTCAGTGGGCTTTTGTTGATATTATCTTTTAATAGTATAAGAGCTCTATAATGCTGTTAGAATGTGGAATGCTGTTTTTAGAGTAATTTCAATGCTTGTTGCACAGAGAGCAGAAGAAAACATAGTAGCTGTAATTTTTCACTTAGGATGATGAGATTCCTTCCAATGGTGTGAAGAAAATCCACATTTAATAGAGAGAGAGCTGAGGTGCAAAAATTAAGGAGGGGCAGGTTACCTTTTCTCCCATTGTCTCTATTTCCTGCTTAGTGTGTAGCATTAGGCCGCATAGCTGTCTTTCATAAAGATGAATGTGCAGACACACACAACAGATGGTCCCCATATTTCCAGAGGGCTAGGTTGTCTTCAATGGCTCCAAATTGGCCGCCGGTAGAGAGAAGGAAGTTTGGAATAGATTCATTAAATGTTTAGGCGCCTAGGACGATGGTTTGGAGTGCTGCGGGCGTTCATTGTTGACAGCAGAGACAAAGCAGAAGTTCATTCCCTTAATCAGAAAAATTCAGCGCTGGCCATTCATGCTGTCAGCCATTAACCACTCCAGCACCTGCTCTCTCTCGCTCAGCCTTTCATTCCTCTCTGTCCCTCTCTTCTCTTTTGTACACAAACATGCTCTCACTCCCGTAACACAGACAACATTAAATGTCAGACGGAGCCGGGAGTCATAGCTAATGCCTTTCACTTTGCTATTTCAACGCAGGTTGTTGAACTACAAATGGAGTGGAACCTATACTCAGTATCTACACACGCATCTTCATCGTTGTCATCACGCTGAAAGAGGACCGCACACTGCAGGAGGAGAAAAATGGATGAAGATGAAGCCCCGATGCCGTCACTGTCCTCTTCTCAGATCTCATCAGAATCCGTCTGACAATTTACTCATTTGATATCTGGCAAATGTTGGACTGAAGAGGCTTTTAAATCCCAGGACACGCAGTCCACACGCAAAAATGTGCTCTGGTTTTTCACTGTTGTTGCTTCCAACCGCTCCAGAACAATGTGTCCATGTTTTTCAGTTCAAGGTGCAAAATCAGAAGCAGGTTTTACGACCTCACACTTAACTTTGAGCAAATCCAATGTCCAACAGGTGACCCGCAGCGCAGCGATAGATTCTATCATTCCATCTTTTGTTAATGAGAGAAAAGGGCACAAGTGTGATGTCAGGAATTTTTATCAAGGTAATTGAACTTTTTTTTTTTAATTAAAAAAAATCCAAGCAGAATAGAGCCAACACCAAAGTGCCTAAGACTGCAGTCTCTCCACGTGACACTTGAGGCAGGCTCCAAATCCAAATCAGTCCCCGTAAACTCGACAGCATTAAAAAGCATGTTTACAGCCTGATGCTGCTTTTACTGACAGGCACCTGTAACCAACAGGTGTGTGCTAACTCCTCCACCATCAGCGTTATCTGACAAATACTGTGTGGGGCAGTGTGCTCCATTTTGGTCCGCATTTATTAGTCTGTCTTCAGCTAAGCACTAATTAGCACATATCTGTGGATCGGGCCTGCACAGAACACCAGCACGATTCCACCAAAACATCAACATTAAGGCTGCAAAATACTGAGTCCATAAAAACACGAGGAAACTTATCTGTGTCCATCTTTTATATACAGGTACATATAATCAGACACAAATTAGTGATGTTTCGTTTTTGTCTCGGGAGACCTTTGAGTTTGTGGCCACTTGTTTAAATGTGTGTAGAAATATTTTGCCACAGTAACCTTCACCCTCACTTCACCCAAATAACATCAGCTCTGAGGTGTTTCGCGGTGCTCCTGTTGTCAGTCAGTTAGAGCTTTTTCCAGGTTTCTGTGATTGCAGATCTAAAGTACCTCCCTGAAAACTGTTCCAGGGAATTCTGCATCATATTCAGGAAACAACAGGAACAACTGGAAGCTGCTGCCATAATGGAACAATATTACAAAAGAATTTCTAATACAACCATGTGCAAGTGTCTTTGTATATGAGATCTAATCATATTTTCCATTTAGACACATTTAGACATGTTGCTCTCTCATTCATTTAAATTTCATGCACAGTAAATGCTAGGCTTCATTCTGCTTCCCCCTGTCCACAAGTTCAGTGGAAATAGCTCCGATTCAGGCTCAGCATTAAAGATGAGAAAAAGGAACAAATTCAGTGTACCACCCAGATTATTAATGTGGGTTTAATGTTCATAAAGTAAGACTGTAGACGTACAGTTCAACATGTGGCGTGTAAAACACAGATTTGTACTGACCAGATCTCAACAAACAAGTGGAGCAATGAGTATGTTTGTGTGGGAGAACGTCTTAAATTGGATGTATCTGACTCGTGTTATTTGCCACAGTGACTGTATGCTCGTGTATTACCTTTTGTTCTACAGCAATAACGGTCTCAGTATGTGGAGGGGGAAAAATCAACATACTGTTCAGATATCAAAGTAAGAATTTTACATGTTTTTATAGATCATGCATATTTAGAGATTATGTAGTTGGACAGTAGAGGAAGACAATTTCTGTTCTGGCAGCCTTAATCGCTTAATATCCACCAGATCATTGGCGAACTGTCTGTGATTAAATTAACATCTACACCTTTAAATAGAATTTTATTTGAAAGGCCAATAGAAGCTTTAGACAGAAACATGTTGTTTGTCAGACGTCTAGTCTGCCTGTTTAGCATGTGGCTAACAAACAAACCCTAGACAGGTCACTGATCAGCTGGTAGATGTTGGGAGGTTAAAAATATTTTTTAAATGCATAAATAAAAACATCTTTAAAAGACGTGTTACCCTTTGGAAGAACTGTCAGTATAACTGTTGTATATTTCAAACTACTGACATTCCTGTCAGGATGTCACTCATGTTTTACAACATAACATAACTGATGGGAATACTGTATTTCCACAGTAAGAGAAGGCTCTGTGCCTTTTGTGCAAAGCTGATGAATGTTGTGTAAAAACAGCCCACACACCAATCGAGCTTTACTTCATTGATTTTTTTTATTGGTTTGATGCTGTTACAATAAAATATATTTAAAAAACGAAAAAAGATTTTGGTCACTCTCTCTTTGGGGAGAAAAGCACTTCAGTTTAAGACAGGACAGACGCTCAACTCACAGGAAAAAAAAGAGTGAACCAAGACCAGAACAAAGAAAGTGAAAACAAGAGAATCAGTTCCACAATAGTAGCAATTTGACCTCAACATAAAGCAGAGAACTTTTTTGTGCTGAAATGTATCTTTATCTTGCAGCAGATATTCACTTCACAACATAAATATACTATACAGAGTGATTACACATAACTATCTCAATTGGAACACTAAGTGTGTATGTGTGTGTGTGTGTGTGTGCAGGTGTGTGTGTGTGCAGGTGGTGTGACAGACGTAAAGGTAAGGCTGGAGGAATGATTGTCTTGGTAGACGCCCACATCAGTGGACCAATAACAAATGATCTTAAACAGCTGCACAACATTAAAACATCTGACTCTGTTTTTAACTCTCACTGCCACTCTGACTGTGTGAGACCCTAACCCAGTGTGGGACAGAACACACAAGTGTTACTTTTCAACAAAGGAAGTGCCACAGATGATGCTACAAACACAGACTTCAGGGTTGCGATGCAGTGGATGCCAGACTGCCTCGGTTTAAAGCACACTGTCATTATTCTTTGTGGTACAACGTTTCTCTGATGGCTCCACGAGTCGTTGCACACATTGCTCTTTCACATAGTGCTCACTAAATCTGTATCTACGGAAAAGAGAAATGCCCACTAAGCAACACGTCAACAACAACAGGTCAGCTGTACAGGTTGTTGTAAGCTAGCTTTGTCTCGCTGCTCTCGTTGAGCACTGTCACTACCCGATCCGTGATGATGTCATCAGAATGGATACATCACTGAGTAGTGGGTGGAAAATGAAGATAAATAACTTCTTCTAACATTCTTAAGGCTGAATAAACAAATTAACTATTTATCCTGAAAATTGGAGGTCAAATTTCAACAAATGAGAATAACACCTGATTTTTGTTTATATACATAATTTTAAAAACAAACAAACAAGTAAATGCATTATTCATCAGATATCTCTAAATATTGCCGTCACTTAAAGGAAATCTATAGTGGAGTTCCCAATTTTATATTTTGTCTTGTATCCTGTTACAGTGGTGGATGTTCATATTAAACATTCAAATAATGAAGTCAAATAAAGAGAAATCCCTGTGAGCCTAAATGTTTTCCCTCTGAAAACATTTAGGTCTGTAATTATTTATTCAAGCATGTTAAGTGAAGCTGAAATGAGTTTAACCAGATTCATCAATATCCTTCTCTTATGTTTCACTTCAGTTTTATTCATATAGCACCAAATCAAGGTGCTTTGTACTGTAAGGTACAACAATAATACAATATTATACTTTTCAGTGTTTTGTTTTGTTTTTAGAAGCTGCCAATAATTCAGTTATTAATAAGTTTGAATGTGTGCATCCCAAACATGGTCACCTGGCTGTGACCACAGAAGCTCCACCCACCATTTAAAGGGGGGGGGGGGGGGGGGGGGGGAAGGTAAACGAGCTTGTTTCAGATAGATAACAAAGTGAGTGTATCCAGTAGTGTAATTTATATTAACGATTACTTGTAACTGTAATTAAAGCTACTCTCTAAGTGAACAGAACAGGTCCCCTTTAAGCGTGACACAGGACAGAAAAGTGTGAATAACTTAAACAAAGTCAGGACACAAACATTCCTTTTAATATGTCATATAACAGTCCTGCTACCATCCGCCACATGGACAATGGTGGCTCACAAATTTGTTTTGTATGTTTGCTCAAATCATGTTTTTTCAAGGAAAACTGAAACTATTTAAATGACTTAAACCTCAGTTCAGAAGCACAAAGCAGTCGAGGCTACTGAGATGTGGGTTTTCACCTCCTTTTGTAATTTTCTGAAAACAAAGGAACTTACTGAAAGCAATAAGTTTTGATCATCTGATCAAAAGCCGCGTGAGACTCATCGCTCCTTGATGGCGTGTACCCCGATGTGTTGAAAAGTGACACCAATGTGAATGAGCACATGACTCTCATGGATGAACGGAGTTTTACCAAGAAACCAAACCAGATGCACCTTTTACTTCCTGCATCTTTATGGACTGAGCCGAAGGACAAACATTACAGACGCCTCCTTCTGCTTCTCACGTGTTTGCTGTCATTGTCATTACCAAGTGCACACTGATGTGTCTATTGTAGCTCCTGTCGGCTCCTCTCCGCTCCAAAGATTTGCTGTGTACAGTTTCTCTCTTTTATCTCCTGCTTTGTTTGTCTCTCTCTTCTCTGCCTTTCTCTCTCATTTTCTGTTCTTGTTGTTTGATAAAACACTTAATGTGTTTTTCTCAAGACTGCCTTGGCGTTTATCAATATATTAACATCTAGATAGATTTAAGCTAAACTTTATTTATGTCTGTTGGGCTTCTCTAGCAGTGCTACTCTAGTCTGACGACATGACATCATCAAAATAATAAAGATAATCTAGGATAAGCATCTAGGATGTAGCATCAGATACTGGGATCAAAAACGTCTCATTCAGGTATTAAAATATTACTTTGGAAAGAGAAAGCAAATATTTGCTGTAAAAAGTAAACATTTGCTCATCCAGCAAATACCTCCATCCAGTGATGTGACGGCAAATTTCACGCTGAAGGCCTTGTCAAAGTTTGGTAGCGATATGACAAAGATATTTTGGGTGTGAATGTTACAGATTGAAAAAGGTGGCAATGAATGGCGTGTATCTGAAGAGTAACTGTTTGATGGGCAGCTCTGTGGAATGTAGAAAATCTTGTCTGGGATTCATGTTATATTTGCTCAAAATAGATAGAATGTAACTCTATACGCAAGTCGAACTTTAGATGCTTGAAAACAAGTTAGAAAATCCAGTTTATAGGTATAAGGTCACGTTAATGTAGCTCTGCAGGACATGAAAACATTAATATTCAAAATCTCCAAACTACCGGTGAGCACACACGTAGCTTTATAATTCCAAACTTTAAGGAACTTTTTTTCCATCCAACTCAAAACATAAAAAGTGTCACAAAGGTGACCCGGGGGAACCTGTCTAGTGTCATTCAACATTTTTGTCACTCGCTCTTTTCCGTCCACACACACACTCTCACCTAGACAAATAATATATGGTGGCGGAGCGTCCTGCTCACGCTCCTCACACACACGCCCTCTTAGCGTGCAGCATCTCGATCAGCAGGTTGTTGCAGGGCACCTCTCCACTCACGTGCATGTAGCATAGGTAGTCCTCGGCCTGCGTGCTGAGGGAGCGCAGCTCCGGCAACCGTACCAACAGCTGGCTGAACTTCTCTTGGAACTGAGGGTAGGCAGACAGGGTGTACTCCAGCAGAGCAGCGTTCACCTGCTCCTGGACGCCCTCCACAAACGCCTGGTTCTCCAGCAATTTTACATCTAAAAAGAGCAAAGTTAGTTCAGGTTAATGTGTGAGCAATTACAAACTGGCTGACGAGTGGAGAAAGAAATCATTCATTTATTAATATATGCCACATCACCGGTGAGCTGTCCAAGGTGGAGACCAAGGTCGATTTGGTTAATACTGGGTTTGAAGTCACATGTAAACAGACACACTTTTGCAGTAGAAATGTGGCTTTTCTAGCAGATGTTGTGTAAAGTCTGTCTCATATATAAAATTTGACATTGGCAGCCTGTTCAGACTATGGAAAAAATTCTATAAAGAATGTTAAACCTTACCCATCACCCTGAATGACTTGTCAGACATGGAGGATGTTATGTATAAAATGCATATCTCCAAAGTCAGTCAGTCAATCAGTGTACAAAAAATATGAATTCAAGCCAACAATCATCAAAGCTGTTTAATTTTTTTTGTGAACTTTGGCAGCTATAAATGGGGATGAAGTACATCAGTACAGTGTAGAGCTGGAACAAGACATCAGATGTTTCCTTTTTCAAAACTTGAAAAAATCTACCAGTTAACAAACACATCTTTTTATGTTTGTGACTTAACAAACAACCACGCCCTAGACTAAACCCTACATGGGTCACCACAGTGATGAGCGTTGACTCAGCACCATTTAGCCATTTGAAATAAAATAACTTACATTTTTGATTTGTTCTGCACATTTCTGTCTTCTTGAGACTAAAGTTTTATTATCAAAAGCTAACTATGGACCAGAGAGGACTGGGAGATGCTTCAGAAAAGATTTGTATGTATGTTTTTCACACCAATGTGAAAATTAGTTACCTCTTTAAAGGCTTATGGAGCGATTTACATTCACACTGATCATAGCC
Organism: Pelmatolapia mariae; assembly: GCF_036321145.2. Lineage (NCBI taxonomy): Eukaryota > Metazoa > Chordata > Actinopteri > Cichliformes > Cichlidae > Pelmatolapia > Pelmatolapia mariae. The sequence goes on along the minus strand of NC_086237.1, from coordinate 6,413,678 downwards.
GGCAGCACTCTGTGTTAAAGAAGACCATTTTCATTTAGAAACATTTCTTCAGTATCTAACTATTGTTCTGTTATGTAAGTTAACCTTGGCTTTACATGTATATATATATATATATATATATATATATATACAGGGTTTTTTCATCTTCACCACAGCTGCACATTTTCACCTTGAAATTGCAGTTGTACCAATAGCATCAGAAACACAAACTGAGGCAGCCAGAGTCATATCATGCAGACCCAAATGAAACAATCCTGTTAACTCGAAGGGCGGGGCCTGGTTGTGATGAGCACAAAACGATGAATGAACAATATTATTAGCTGTTTGATGATGCTGAAGGTTCACTTCAGCCCAGTTTGAAGGTTGCATTATCGGTAACATGAACAGCTCGTTATGCCACAGGTATGAAGGCTCTATAAGCTTTGTGGTTGGTGTTTGTAATCTGTTCCCACCCAGCAAAAATATGTTAAAAAGACGCTTTTGACAACAATGAACGTCACCTCTGGTACAAAGGAAGAGCGCTGAACACGTGTGCATTCCTCAAACACACAGCAGATTTGAATCCAGACCTTTCTCCATATCAGTGCTAACCACTCCACTACCAAGTATAACTGTTTTACTTATATAGCAGTGATTCAACCCAACATTTTAAATAGTGGTGGTGGGGAGAAATAAAGCCCTTTTAACAGGAAGAGACCTCCGGCAGACCCAGGCACAGGTAGGGGCCATTATGGGCCATGGATGGGTGGAGGTTGGGAAGGGCTGGCAAAAACGTAGCATACAAAGACCAAAACGTGTGTTGCAAGTGATTTGAGGGTCATACAAGTTCAACATGCAACACACAATGACCTGGTCTGATCTATATTCAATTTTAACATTTTTTTTTTTTTAATTATGAAAAGTCGCCTTCACTTTTTGGCCAAATTTGGACTAAAGGTTAACTTTGGAAAAGGCCATTACTGACCAACCAGAACTGGCCAAGAAAAGAACATTTTTTCCCTCTCAGAGCAAAAGGTGCAGCAGGACTCAAGGCTTTATTTCAAAATCGGTTTAAAAGCGCTCATAAATCACTCATTTGAGGGATAAATACACTGGAAAAAAGGGATTGGCCATCTCTTGGATTTATGTAAGCATCTTGCATGTATTTAACACAAGTGCCTCATGCTTTAAAGTTATGTGTAACTATATAGTGTAGAAACTACATGATATGCAGAGAGGGTAGATTAAATTGTTCATATCATGTTTGATTGAAGTAAGTCAATAATATAGCAATGTTAAATCTCGCGACACTGCAAGAGATTTCAGTCTCGCGCGCTTTGGATCGTGGTTTGAGGAGGGCATCCATCTCAGTCAAGTCGAGCAGCCGCCTCGACTTTTTTCAGTATACTGAAAAAAGTAAATTGGGTGGTTGTTACATTAAAAAGGCTTCCTTGTAATTTGAACACAAAAATTTCATGTTTCTATCTTGAATGTAATTAAATTATGTAGGATCTGTTTAATTTGTTCTTGTTGAGATGACGTGATACAATCTAGTGAAAGTGGTTAGTTGCTGGACTCATGAAATTCACAAGATCACACGAGATTTCAAGCTGCAGGAAAATCAGTGGAGTTATAGGAGGCAGACAACTACACACACACTCTATCGCTATTTATTGTGGTTTAACTTGTAAAGGACAAAAACGTACAGAAAATTCTGCATCAAGCTTTGAAATCATAGCTTTCCTGCTTTTGTTAATTCTGGATTGGTGGCGTGGTGGTTAGTGCTGTTTCCTCACAGCAAGAAGGTCTTGGGTTCAAATCTACAATCTGGCTAGTTTGCAGTGGTTTCTCTCTGGGTGTTCTGGTTTCCTCTCACAGTTAAAAGTCACGTAGTTGTTAGAGTTAGGTTAATTGGTGATTCTAAATTACCTGTGAATGTGAGTGCAAATGGTTGTTTGTATCTATGTGATAGAGCTGTCCAGTCCTCTTAGAAGAAGAAGAAAGTGTACTTTATTGAGCCCCGTGGGGAAATTCCTCTCTGCATTTAACCCATTCACTCAGTGAAGCAGTGGGCAGCCATTGGGCGCCCGGGGAGCAGTGTGTAGGGACGGTACCTTGCTCAGGGGTACCTCAGGGTAGCTGTTCAGGGGAATCGAACCCCCGACCTTTCGATCATGGGGCCACCACTCTACCTACTGAGCTATCCCTGCCCCTCTTAACCTCTCACTTCAGGGTTATACCCCTGCAACCCGGATAAAGATAGGAGGATGGTAGTCGTTGTAGATCCATTCAATTTTTATGTTAACCAGACTCTAGACTTTGTTGAACATTATGTAATATGAAGACAACATGTAGTATCTAAGTGACCAAGTAGTACTGGGCTAAAAGTTATTGAATAGTGTTGAAATAAAATGACAAAATTGCGAAGGATTAAAATATTCCAAGAGCTCAACTTACTTCATCCAAACATGTTTCAATTGCGTTTTATCAACACAGAATGCACAGGTTTATTGAATATGAATAAGTTGTGCTGATTTAACTCAGTTGTTTAAGTTTCTGCCAAAGCAAAACATTTGTGTGCAACCAATGTTCACTATTGAATTAAGTAAATCCAACATGGCCTTTTTTTCAGTGTACTACGTACTAGGTTTTATGTGTATGATGTACCTATACTTTATGTATTTAGTAAGGTGAATGCGTGTGGGTGGCTGCGTGTGTGTTTTTATGTGTGCGTGGTGCATGTGAGACAATAGCCGAGCCCTCTGGTGGACTGGCATTCAGCATCAGCTGAGCCCATCGTTGAGAATCCATTCATGCAGTAATTAAATGTTTTGAATCAATGTTCTGAATCATCTTTTCAAACTGCTTAAGGGCAATTAAATTACCCCTGACAAACCTGACTCTGAAGATGAGGGAAAGCAACAGAGCAAGCAAAGGAGCCACTGCCAAAGGCAGCAAATATTTTCTGCCTATGACAAGTGCTCTCCTCATTCAAAAAGCTCTTTGTTCCCTGCTTTGCCAGCGCTAAACAGCAAACACTTCAGGGAATCTGTTCGAGCCACATTTATGCTCTCTCCATCTGCACAAGCCGCTACATGAATGCCGGTCCTGCTATCAAATGATAGACCCATCCATTACGCTTCTTTTGAATGCCATTAGTGGACAATGGAGGAGGATGTCTTTGTTAATAACAGCTTTTGTCAAGCCTAGAAATTTAATTAAGTGAATTTATTGGAGGGAAAAAGGCCAGTTTGGAAAACACTTGTAACCTCATAGATAAAAAGGCTCCTGCAGATTATCTGCAATTGTGACATTTTTTTTCATTAGGATGTCAGTGTTGCTATTCACAATCTGAGAAAAGACAGCATCAGTATGGCCGTGCAGCTCCATGAAGTTGATTGATTTTTGCATCTGCTAGCCTTTGAAAAATGCGTGATTTACAGACCACACACATAAGTCCACACTTTTCAAAACAGTTTTATTTGCAAAAAAGGTCAATAGGTTCCCTCTTACTGTACTTAAATAATCATTTTTAGAAGAAGAGACTTTCTATCTGAAATGTCTGTATTGTGTCTCCTCCTTCAGCCTCTAAGCTGATAAACTTATCAGCAGTTTGTGAAAAACATCGTAGTAAGTTGGATGGAAGCAACGATAACGGTGCCGGATGGTAGTTATTTGCTGTCATAATGCATCCCCGCATTGTATCGCAGCAATGATGCACAAACAAGATGACTCACTTGGGTTGAAAAGGAGGAGGAATTTCAGACAGGCGATCTCTCTGCGGTCGACCTGCAGCACCCGCAGCCTCGCTGCCAGCTCCTGACCTCTTTGGACCAGACTGGAGAGTGTCCCCTCAGCCTGAGACAGGATGGATGACAGCTCCACCTGCAACACGGGCTACTGGTTATTTCCTTTGCCTCTTATATTCATGAGACTTTAGCAAAAGACAAATATCCCGGGTTGGTGCGTTGGAGGATTTTTTGCCTATCAAAGGATTAAAGTATTTGCCTATTTAGCACGTGGCTAACAAATCCACTCCCCCCTGGACGGAGCAGCAGTGAGCCGGTGGACACGATTACATTCAATGCCCAAAGGCTAGGATCACCTCTGAGTACATAGGCGTGACATTTTATTTTTTTCCACAGTGTCATGTTAAGCATTTGACTTTCCAAACACTAAAGCTTACTTGTTCCCCAAGGTTAACTGCACCCATTTTGTAGACAATATCGATCCCAGGGGAAATTCCAGATTCCCTGCACCTCACAATAATGATAGTCTAACCACCAGAATTATATATGCTTGCAAACACTGATGTACGAGTAAGATGAATTAAATAAAGACAAAGAAACATAAATTGCAGGATCCACGATTTGAAAGCCTAAAACAAAAGAAAGCCTTAACTTTAACACTAAACTGGACTTTGAGAGATTTATTGGATAAACAGCCTTTCCAGACTTTCCCTTTTTTTCTATATGTCTGTTAAGTTTATTGAATTTCACTAATAATTGTTGGCAAATAAAAAAACTATATGTTTTTTTGATGAGACAGATGTGTCTCTGTATATATTTAGTTTAGAGAATGGAGATTTTGCATTAGAATTTGAACTACTGTTAGGATCAGTAAGAATATGTTAGTACAGATATCAACAGCCAGTGAAATATAAATGAATACTGCTAAACATAGTGTATATATATTTTTATCCAAAACAGTAAAAAAAAAAACTCCTCTGGATGGAGTGCAATGTGTGGAGCACACTGGGTGGTGTGCTGATGGGAAGTTGTGCGAGGGAGTTGTTACCTCCTGGCCGGTCACCAGCAGAATGCTGTCTTCCTTTGCGTGTTGCACTTGTCTGAAAATGTGATCCAGGACGAGCAGTTCAGACCAGCAGTTATGAAGCAGCTTCATTTGATCTCCCACCTTCAGGAAACGCAGACAGACAGACGGAAGAAAAGCAGATAAAGAACAAAGATGAACTCAGTGGAAAACAAAAGCATGCAGGGACATCTCATATTGTTTGATAAACTCGCTCTCACATTAAGCTCGTTTCTGACCAGAAAGACGAAAAATATTTACACCACTGTCACCAATTTGGTAAAAAAAAAAAAAAAAAGGAATATGGGGGAAAAAATTAGGCTTTTAATAGCAAAAACAGTGTCTGTGTGTGTGTGTGTGTGTGTGTGTGTGTGTGTGTGTGTGTGTGTGTGTGTGTGTGTGTGTGTGTGTGTGTGTACTCTCCTTTCATACTGGCCCAGCAACACCTAAGACCTCTCCAGCCTTCTCACCTCTCCCCAGCACCCCCACCTTTCCCTTTTCTGCTCTCCTCTGCTCTGGGGGATGGGTGCATATGTGTTTTCCCCCCACCCAACTGTATCACACCCATAATCCTCCTGCCACAATATTGTCTGTAAAGTGAAGGACACAGCAGTCAGTAATTTTGCGGTCGCAGCTGCTAATAGGCCCAGACCCCATTCATCTGACATGGAGCTGACAGAATTACAGTCCATCTGAATGAAGCTATATATCAGTCACAGAGGTTGCAATCTTGCCACAACACTCATCTGCACCGGTGCAGTGGTGGGGGTCTGGGCGTGCAGTGATAAAGGAAGGGGTTAAGGAAGCAAGAGGTCTCGGCGACCTCCTTTGCTTCCTCTCCAAGAGAAGTTGGACACTCAGCTGCAGCCCACAAAAAAAGCTCAGAAATAGCAGGCTGAGTGTAGAAGGAAGGCATTTATTTCATTTGCCACATGGATTCTTAATGTTTCTGTCTCTGCTGGGTTGAAACTGATATGTCAGGTATATACGTGTCAAGTGTCATATTTTACCTGTGAGGGCCATATTTTATGAAATGACAGGAAACTGTAAATGTTATCTGTCATAGTCTACTGCCTTTACTGACATCGCAACCGTACGCTGATACTGTATCCGTTCCTCTGCAAAGCAGCCAACCATGATGATATTTCCCAAGCGATATCTGTGTTGCATGTGGAAAAGGTCACGCGATGGGGTAGGGTTGGCAGTTCAGGAATTTTTAAAAATCATCACCTATATGGTTAAAAAAGCTATAAGCAAAGTTAGAAACAAACATTTCTAGATTCTGAATGTAGCAACGGCAAAACCAAGCCCTAATTCTATTTCTATACTTTGTTGTGTTAGCAGTAACCTAACAGATCGCTTCTTGCTCGGACAATAGAGTCATTTGGTCATCAGTTAGTTTTCACATTGATGAAATAAAGTCTTTAACTTGGTTAAACTGTTCATATTAAGCAGTAACACTTTGGTGTAATAATTTGGGCTTCTTGCTACTTTCTTCTTATTGGACAGCCACAGCTATATGATTGAAGTTTGCTTTTTTGTAACGACAACAGCAAAAAAGAACAGGGCTACAAAAAAATCTAAATCAGAGGACTTATTGATTATGTCTCAAAACACTTTAACTTGATTCCAGCGATCAGCTGAACCCTTGTTTTAACTGTTAAGGGTTCCAAAAGTGTTCCAGCAACTATACTGGCCCAAGTACTGCAAGGCAGAATGATTTGATATGAACACAGCTTTATTCTCGAGGTAGAGAATGATGAATGTACTTGGTCTGTTTTCAGCCTTGATCTTCCAAAGACAGCTATTACATTTTGAGTTGCAGAGGCTAGACTTGGCCCTGCCAGCTAACAAATATGGTGTTAGTGACTTTTAAGAAAATATATTAGTTTTGACAGTTCTGGTCAAAGTGGCAACTTTGGAACAGAAATTTGCATGCAGTACCAGTGCAAGCATGGGCATATAGTACCAGAGCTTCTTGCATGCCAATCAGTCAGTTATTTATCTTCTGAGCTTTGATAGAGAAGTGATATGACAGTTTTTCAAACAAACCTGGGGATTGTTTCTAGCTGTGCACCTGTGTTTAGTAACTAGCGAAACACTTGGAGTACTGCGGTAACACTCTGAGTGCAAGTTCACTAATATATCACACACTCTGGGGAGCAAAGAAAACAAGCAATAATTCATGACCAGAAAGCAACATTCAACTAATCCAAAGTTTTTGATTTAATATTTAGATGTGATCTTTAATAAGTTTGACCCTGCAGTCATTCCAAAATGCAGTTTTTGCCTTCTGTCCATATTTTCATGAATAACATGTATTTTAAGTAAAATTTCCAGCCTTTAGTAGCGTTTGTGTTCATTGTGTGCATCTCAGCCACGTTTTCCATCATCACCAGGTGAGTAGAAGGTCAAACATATGACAGACAAAGGCCACCTCTGGGGAAATTGCAGCAATCGATAGTTTTCATTCGGCAAATAATTTAGTAACAATGTAGGCAAGCGCAGAGAAGAGCTGCGATGGAGAGCTGACATTCCCCCGTTATCGTCTGCATGGAATGTAATTATCCAGCCCAGGGAAACGGCTCTTTCAGCGGGAGGCTTTCTTGGCAAAATATGCACAGCTTTGTTCTCACTGTCCATGTTGGCTGTCCACTGTGCATAAAAATGGTGTAACTGTCAACACAAGTACATCGGATGTGTATAAAAGGAGACTCCTAGCAGGGAAATTAAACTTGTGAGAAAAGCTGTCACTTCAAAATAAGGATATAAGAGGAAAATCAGAATTATTCGTCTTTTTCCGTATTTTGGTACATGGCCTGACAAAACTTTTATGGATGGGGAATTAGACATTAATGCAAATTAGAACATATTTCAAATCTGAAGCGATATAACTATGTTTTGAAAGCTGTTGTTTAGTGTGACATCTAAAATTAGACGTTTCATGAAGTCCATGAGAACCAAACCAGTCCAAAGTAAATATTCAGTCTGTTGTTTATCAGATTTAGGTTTCTCTATAGCCAGCAATATTTCCTTGAAAATGCATTTACAGTATATCTTACTAAGAATGTTATATATATCAGATGTTATAATACCATCACATTGCCTTCCAACTGCCAAGCAATGGGTTAAAAAAGAAGCACGCTTATTTATTATTGTTTTTTATTGTTCTGTCATGATTAATTATGTCCAAGCAGGAAAAATAATTGTGCAGTATGTACTAGCAGTCCTGCTACTACTACTATGACTACTACTAATTATAATAATGTGCTTTTTTAAATTAAATCTACAAATTAGATGCTGTGTAATTACAACTATTTCTAAGTCTGATTAAAATGTTTTATATTAAATAACAAAGCCTAAGGTTACAGAAGGCTAAGGTTAGCTCTCATTGATTTCCTGCTGCCGGGTTATATGTATGAGTAAATAATTTGATATTAGCAAAAAGAAAATCACCTTTGTATCTTATATTCAGTTTTTAATTAGTTTGCATTATTTGAAGACTAACATGAAGTATTTGCGTAACCCATGCTAATCTTCAGAGGTGTATACCCCCCCACCCCCCACCCCCCAGTAATACATTCTCCATTTACATTATTTAAAATATAACTGATAATTGGTGAGAATAAATTACCATTATTATGTTTCTAGCTGTAAATTAATAACTGGGAATGGGCATGTTGTGGAATGTTCCAGCGTGTGCACATTTTGTCATAATGTGTTGTTTTTTGTGTTTCTTCCACAAAATGTAAATTTTGGTTTTGTGAAACTGTGACACCATGAGTGCAGTGGGTTTCTGACAATCACTGAAGACATAGATAGGCTGAGCATAACGCTCTACTGTTGCTTCACATAAAGTGAAGTAGTAATAATAATTATAATTACTATAAATGTATTTGTATATCACAGAGTTAAAAGTGCTCCTCAGCTCAAATAAAAGTTGCATGTATAAGTATGCATGTTCCAACCATACGGTCCAACATTAATTCCAACACACTCCTATACCTACAAATAGATGCAATATAGAGGGAAAGATTTTTAAAAATGACTTTTCAGCAGTTGTATAAAACAAACCACAGATTCAGCCAAACTGGAAAGCGCAAATAGGTATGATATGTGAGTCCTGAGTAGTTGTTGACTTGCTGCTGTATTCTGCACCAACAGGAAACTGGCTAAGCAGGAGCAGCAGTTAAAGTTCCAGATGATTGAATGACAGTAAAGATTTGATTTTGGGGGAATATATCTTCGATGAAGGAAACGAGACTGGATGAGCTTAGCGAGCTTAGTGAGCTTAGTCAGATTCAATATTTAGATGTTGGTCAAAGATGATCCCAAGCAGATGATTTGATGTTACTGGTGAGGAGGCCAAGGTCCTGACCTCCTTAGAGGAGCTGTCAGGACCAAACACTAGAACATCCTTTTAACTAAAACTGAGAGGATATTTATCCCATTTAACAAAAAAATTGCATTACTTTATCTGAAATTATAAATTGTTTGTATTGCTTGATTAAAACTTTGTACTGTGCTTGTGTCAACTGTATACCAACACACACTTTGTACATTATCAGTAGTTTTGTTTTAACTCGTGACTTTTCTGTGAAGAAAGAATTAAATGTCTGCAGCTGGATTAAAATGATCAGATATTCAAATTTACTGTATATTCTGATGATATTTGTTGATAACAAAACATGATGAGCTGCTGTGTGTTCCTCCTGTGCTGCTGAGACTGAGGAGCAGTTTGGCCAAGTATCCCCTCACACAGGCACAAACGCAGTATAAAGATACCTTGTTGTGTTAGTGTGAGAAGATGCAACCAAAAAAACCATCATCCCCACAATGGGAGCTTTGTCTCTGAGACAATAAACATACAAAGTAACAATAAAATAACAATAAATAAGTAACAATAAAATAAATGAATCAGCATGCATCGATGTTCTCAGAAACAAATAATCATTTTTAGTCCATTCAGTTCATACTTTGAGTTGCTATTTGAGCAGGACAGTGAGCTCGAATAAAATGTTATAAAAGCTGGAAGGCTGTGAGCTACACTTACTCAATAAAGCTTTCCAAACACACACACACACACACACACACACACACACACACACACACACACACACACACACACACATACACACACAAAGAGCTTACAAAATCGTACAAAAACATCAGAGGGCCTAATACTGTGTTTAATGTTTGAAACTAATAAGATGTTACGTCTATTTATTTTGTGCAATGTTGCAAAAGATTAAATGCTATCTTTACTTGTCAGAATTAGCAGCATTTAGCCAAGCATGCCAAGATCAAAATCAAACATGAAGGTAGATCAGTACTGTACCCACTGACAGTGAATGTCAACTTTGAAATTTATGCTGTTTGAACTATGGATTATTTCCACTGGCTGTTGATAAAAATTCATCGGATCTGTAGACCAGAGCAAAACCCATGATGGATTTTGGAAAAACATTCTTATATTTAACATTTTAAAAAACATAACTGTTTGGCCTCTGACAATGGGGGAGAGAGGGGTGGGGGTGAGTGTTTGTCACTGGAGAAAGAAAAACTGAGTTCAATGGAAAGAACTGTTACAATTCAAATTCCATTTCCCTGCATGCAGGCTGGACTCAAAGAAAGGTTTATCTGACGATCAATGTAGATTTTCTTGTGTTTTCTTTTTTTGGTAATTTTGCATGATTAGTTTTTGACTTGACTGCATAAATTGCTGTATGCATGATCTTTTTGCTGCAAGCAGTAAATCCAGTCATAAGGAAACCACTCAATGCTTTTCACATGCAAGAATATGAACCACTGGCTCCTCACATCCAAGCCTGTGGCAGACCCAGGAGTAAATATCTAGACGTGACTGTGTGTGAAGCAGGAAAGGAGCAGAACTGCTCTGACTGTACCTAAGTAAATAAACTGCATCTGATGAAAAGACACCAAGGACCAAATCACACCAAGGACAGCATCAACCTTTTGTTGCTAGTTAAACTGTTTAATTGGTAGAATCCCTTTGGCCATGGCTGGTTGACAGATGATTGTTCGTCAGCACAGACACATCATATCATGACTTATTGAAGAAGGTGATATTTTCTTCTTTGTTGTGTTACCTGTCTGATTTGTCAGGAAAGAATAATAATTCTCCATTTTCACTCAGAATACGAGGTGTGCGTGCAGCAGCGCCATCAGCAGCAGCGCAGTAAATTCTGACTTCATTCTGACTGTGCTGCTAAAGCTTACAGCTTACACAGACAGGTCGGCACACAGATAGATGTTTGATCATTATGCTCTGAGGTGTGTGTGATATTATCACCAACCAGGAGGAAATGCAAGGCTGAAAGTACTCTGTTACACAGCTAAACGACATCAGACCAACTAGTCCAATTAGTCCAACTCCAGCTTTTTAGAGCTGTACAGTGTTGTAAATAACAGTTCAATATCAGGAACACTGATTTTTCAAGAAAAACTTATTGAAGGCACTGACTGTAACAGGACATGATATAATGTAATAATGGGACTGGTGACAAATTAAAGGAAAAGGATCAATTCCTTAGGTTGACTTTGTTATGCTTGGTGAGGCATTTTGCTGCCATGGTTTAGGTTCGCTTATCCCCATCTACGGGCCACAATCATCAGGTTTATGCACTGGCCTTCACACACACCAGATCTCAGCCCAATCAAACACCTGTATGATGTGTCACCAGCATACCCGACCAAATAAAAGAAGATTTTTTTGGCAGAATGGTGTTTCTCCCTTCAGCAGATTTAGAGAGATTTGAAGAATTAAAGCTGTTCTGGTTGCTCAACACCTCAGAAAGACCCTTGTTTTTGCTTTAATCTGTCATTACTGTCATACATCATAATTATTGAAGTTTAATAGAGCACTTCTTTCTGTTCATTTAGAGAAAAAAAACATATTTTAAGAGTTATGAAAAAGAAATTCTCCTCTGCAGTAACAACTAACGGGACATTTGAGAAGTGTGAAATCAGAAATAGCATTCACGTGAATTCAAGCAAGCGAGACCCCGGCCTCTGTGAGAACGTGATAACAGCAGCAGTTGTGCTGTGAACACTTTCTGAATGGACTGCGAGTGGATTGTGAGTCAGCCGTGGGCGCCAGCTTCATCAAATTTGAATTGCATTCATGCATTTGTTGGGTCTGAAAGCCTGTGAACTTATTAATAAAGACTTAAAACAAGCCCTCGTCTTAATCCTTTTCAGAAACAGTAACATCGCGGCACCGTGTTCCCTTTTTCTGACAAAAAGCAAACAGAAACAAAGGAAGAATGGATTCAGTCGTCCTTGTAAAAAGCTTTTATGAGCGTGATGAACTTTTATTTTTTCACTTCTGCATATTTTAGACATAACCATAAAAGATCTCCAGAAATGTTCGGCTTTTACTAATGATTGGTACTGTCTTGATTGTCACTGGATCAATATGTGTTTTCTTTCATATCTTTTATTTCAGTTTTTATTTGTGAATTCTTGGAAAACCAAATGTGGGATTCAAGCGGCTGAGTCTGAGAAAACATCCCTCAAATCTAAACACACAGATTCTTTTTGGGTGAAAGCGCACATGAAAATTCTAATTTTGGGTTATGAAGCATTTTCTAGTAAATCTCAGGTTTACTAAAATACTGCATGGAGTCTGTATGTACATGTATTGTGTCTTTGTCACATATTTTGCAAGTGAAACCGTGTACAGTTCATTTCAAACACTCGACACGGTAAAGAGTTTGCTACTCACCCTCAGCTCCTTAAAGAAGATGCAGCTCCGAGCCCACTCCACTATGGAGAACAGAGTCTGGTCTGCCATCCGACACATGAGGCTGAAGGTGCTGGGCTTTTCCAGCCGACCCCGGCCGTTTTGCTCCTGTTGCAGGTGAGTCACAATCTTGTTCTGGACGACCAGCTCGTCCGGGTCACAGCGCAGCAGCTCCAGAACCAGTGGCGGCAGGCTGGGGGGTTGCGGCGAGGCTGAGGGGTACATGTCTGGGTAAGGGTATCCTGTAAGAGTCTCAGGGGAGCTGGTGTAGTCGGGACACTCGGCTTTAATTGCCCTTCCGGGAAAGGCTGTGTACTGGTACTGGGTGGTGAGGGGCACGTGTGACTGCATGGCCATACCCAAAGACGGGGGTCCGTAGAGATTAGCCTCGTAGTCTGTGGTAGTGATGGAGCTCGGGGTGGAGGGGAGCAGGCTTTTAGAGATGGTGGGAAGGGTGTGCAAGGTGCCAGTGAAGCCGTAGTCTGCCTGCAGAGGAGAGGCTGGCGGAGGAGCCGTGCTCTCCAACTTGAAACCGTTGGATCGTATCAAAGCTTTCTTCTGCTGTTTCAAGGCCCTGTCTCTCTTGTACATGGGGCCAAATTTATTCCTACCCCCACGCATGCGGTCTGCACGCACCGCTGTCACACATGAGACAAAAGGAGAAAAACAGGTTTACAGACCCAAAAATCATCTACTGTCTCTTACACTGTGCAGACGTGCTGAGCTTTATGAGCACTAAACTCTTGTTCACAGTATTCCTACAAAGTAAATAACAGCCTTGTCTGTCTTTTTTTTTTTTGCTTCCCTTTTTAGGGCTGAGAAGAATCCCCGAGGAGTCTGTGCAGCTTTACTCCTTCTTCCCCGGGGAGTCTCCAGAATTTTATCAGCAAGACAAGAATGTGTCGTTTTTCTGCTACGGAAGCAGGTGCTTTCCTTTGCATTGCTGTCTGGGAATTAATCCCATCCCATGTGTGCAGGAAACACTGCATGATAGCCAGCACCATCGCATAAAGAAGTGGACTCAGATAGACTTTAATATTATTTATTATATTTATTTTATCATATTAAAATAAATGGTGGCAAATCACAGGCAAAATGTCCCTGTTTCATTATTATTATTATTATTATTATTATTATTGTAATAGTTTACCTTCCAGCCGCATCCCAACACTGAGGCATTTCTGGAACCGACAGAAGGGACATCTTTTCCTCTGGGTCTTGTCTATTTTACACTCCTGGTTTTCCGCACACGTGTACCTCTTGTTGTTCTGCACTGTCCTCTTGAAGAAGCCCTGAAAACGAGCGACACACTGGTTTTAGATTTCAAAATAAAAGGTCGAGAGCGACTGCCGTTTTTGTATTTAGATTTAATTATTTTGAAGCATATTTTATTAACATTAAAGCCTCCACACGTTAGCTAAATTGGGATAACATAAGTGTCCATTTTCCCCGGCATTTATGTTTCACGAAAATCAAATTCAGACAAAGTTCAACAGTTATTTCTAACAGCTGGAGAAGAAATAATTAGCAGCAGGTTTCGGGGTCTGTGGTTAGCGGTAATTTTCAAATAAATAAAAAAACATGTCCTCGCGCATGGCTACCGTTTGCGTACCTTGCAGCTCTCACAGGTGAGCAGGCCGTAGTGATATCCAGACACTTTGTCTCCGCACACAGGACACAGCTCTTCCAGGTCCTCGTCGTATGTGTACTCCATCACCTTTAAAGTCACACCTGCCACACACACGCACAGTAAGTCTACCACGCAAATAGCCTCTGGTAATTATTTCTGCCGTGTTTTTTAAAGAATTATCAATTATAAAAAACGAATTTTAAAAAAATACAGATTCGCGTAATATTATGCATTATTCCAACAAACATGACTTTTTACTTTTCGGCACTTACTCATTTTCCTACAATTTATTGTAGTTTCATCTCAACCTTTGACAGTTTGTTTTCATGTGAATGTGATATGAAATAAAGATAATATGATTTTTTCTAATAGAAGTTTACATACATAAATTGCAATAAATCATTTAATTATTTTACACGCATTTCTAGATGCAAATTATGAATTGTGTTTCCATCATACAGTTAAATAAATGTTATGTAGGAGTGGACTTATTGGGTTATGTAAGATTTTAAATAAATAAATTATATTTTTTAAATACATAAAAATAAAAAATAAATAAAAACAAATTAGATGAAAAACACAAGAGCGGATGTATTCATCCAAAGTGAGGACTTTTGCCCGAAAGGTTATTTAAGTACATTTAAGCTTTAATTTTGTGTGTTGTTAGAGAAGCACATCTCTACGTAGGCATACCGTAAAAAAACCGTTATACGCATATCTACCTGTTTTTTATTTATTTATTTTAAATTAAGAAAAGTAAAATAAAAATGAATCTACATACAGCCGCTATCGGCATCAATGAGACTCTCTCTATTGCATTATTAAATAACTGACAAACTATTCTTAACAATGAAATGTGTCTACAGTTTGTTGTTGTGGTTTTGTTGCTTTCACCTGATCTGACTCCGCTGCTGAGTCTCATCTGGTTCAGTCACTTTGCGTAAGCTGACGTCGTTCATGAACCTACAGACACACACGGCGGTTGAGTGATTTATTATCCGGCCAAATGTTTACTTTTAGTTTTTTATTTTTACCATTTTTGTTCGTTTGTTTTTGACGTTTCTGTAGAAACTGTCAGCACATACTGAAGTGAATCGGCGGTAAAACGAAAACGAAGGCCGCTGAACAGTGAAGTGTGGAGGACTCGCAGTTTTACAGGTAGTATTATTATTAGATCATAACCAATATCATATTTTTTTGTTTATTTTTCACAGAGCAGCAATATTTCAAGATTTTAAAACAATGTAAAAAAAATTACAGATGTTTTCCTGGACTGATGATTGTTTCAGTTAATTGAAATTTGCATTGAGGAAAAAAAATGCTGCCTTCTTATTTTCAAACAGTCTTAATTAACTTAATAATTAAACGACGCGTTGTCGCTCTTTGGAGCTTATGCATTTCTTTTAATATTTTTCTGACTGCGTGTCGCTGATTTTTGTTTCTTGACAAGCATTTGGTTAAAATAAAAAGTCACAGCTCTGAAGGTGACAGAAGCTGGAATGTAGAAGGCCATGTAGGAAAACGGAGGCACTTACCGTGAGCCTTGTCTCCCAACATTTGAGCAGCAGACAGCAGGCAGGCAGTGATGATTGTCTGATGATTAAAACCTGGATGTAGGTGTTGCAGCAGCCTTGCATGGGCTGCAGAGGAGAACAAAATAAAAAAGAAAGAAAGAAAGAAAGGCCAACAGAATTCCGGGTGAGTGCTGTCTATATCGGGGATGCTTTAGGAGCCAGAAGGGCCAATAGAAAGTGTAGTACGATGATGACCATTCAAGAGCTCAGAGTGAAACTCCTTTCCTTCGCTCGCTCTTTACTGCGATTCCCTTATCGCCAAAGTTAGGCTGCCACGCTGCTATTGGTGGATGCCGAGTCATGTGACAGATGCTCTCTGCAGCCACAGAAAAATGCCTGGACAGAAGAGCCGAGCCGATGGAGGAGACGCACTAAACGTGCAAGTGAATGAACAAATTGTCAGAGAAGATTAGAAAAGCGCTCAGCTTTAGACGTTTAGAGAATAAAACACGCGTGTTTTCTTTCGACCTTTGTTTTCTTCTTTCATTATTTGAATGATCCACGTGGTTGCATTACAGTAGAAAAAGAAATGTTTCAACTCTGGTAGGCCTAAAACAATTTAACGTTAATAATAATAATAACTGGGAAAAAAAAAAGAAACAGGCTACGATAACATGGTGTTTTAATGTTTTAGCGTATTTCTGTACATTACTCTAAAATATATTGTTACTGTAGTTTTGTTAGTTTTTATGTCAGTGTGTTGCACATTTTATGTAATCAGAAGTGATAAAAATGAGTTTATGTTTAATCTTATAAGCCTAAAAACCCTTAACCTAATTATGCTACAGGCTAACTCCTTATAGGCCTACATATAGATATTGCTTAGTAAGTCTGTCAGCTTATTGTTACACTGGCTATTGAGACCATGTTTGCTACTTCATGAGGCAGATTGCTATAATTATCTGCACTTGCTGATTGATTACATACTACAGAGTGGTGCCAGCACACAAGAGGGTGTTTCAGCAAAACGATACACATCGCCATTAATAATAATTGACTCTGACAAGTCATTTCGCTTGGTAAGCGCAAAGAAAAAGTCCAACTGCCTATTGTTAGCTGATGCAGGAAGCCGTGGGTGGCTCCTGAAGATCCGTCAGGGCGCTGAGGGTCACTGTGAGACGGACAAAGCTGAGAGTCCTCAACTGTTAGGCCCCCAGTGTGATTTTTAAAGACCGGATGAACACAATGGTAACTGCAGTTGTGCTGCAAAACTCTCACATTCATTCATATCAGAACAGTTTTATAGACCGCTGACTGTCCTTGAGGAGGTGGGCCTGTTTGTTTTGTTTTTCTTCAGTTTACAAGAAAACAGATCCAGTGATGTAATAAAGACAGTATTACCAAAGGACAAAATCCAGAGCAGAAAAATGAAGTTCCACAAACTGCAGCATTTACAGCCTGGGATGAAAAACACTTTTGACCTCTTTGGATAGTTTCCCTGGTGCAGCATTTCTGCCATGCTTTGCTTTTGGTGCCTTTACTAACATTTCTAATGGATTATCAGAGTAATAGCATATTATGTAATGACCTACAAGGACTTTTTACTTCAGTTTTGGTAAAATGAAATTTCAGTGTCTGCTGCTTAGCACACTTCTTCTGGGTTCTTGTTTTATTTGCCACCACAGCAGATCATCTGTTTCCATTTTATTTATTTATCTAACCTTCATTACCTTCAGCCCACTGAGACTCAAGGTCTCATTTACATGAGACACCTGTTCCGTAATAAAACTGCAACAATACAGTTACAAACAGTTACACTTTCATCCTATCCCTGGGATCCTCCTCTGTCACAGCCACCCTTTGAATATTCACCTTAATGAACCTCCTCTGAGCTCTTCTTTGTTTCCTTCTGCCTGGAGGCTCCATATTGAACATACTTTGTCCAGTCTATCCTCTAACCCTCCTCTGCACATGCCAGGTATTTATTTTGTTTGTTTCCACCTGTCTCCTTCTCATTCACACACATATATTCTGTTTTGCTTCTACTGATTTTCATTCGTCTTCTCTCCAGTGTATACCTTCAGCTATCCCGGCTCTCTTCCACCTGACCACCTCCCCACTCTCACTCACAGTAACGTGTGCAAACGTCTTGCTTAGGAAAACTCCTACCTGAGCTCATCTGTCCATCCGCACTGCAAACAAGAAAAGGCTCAGAGCTCCCTGATGTAATCCCATCTCCACCTCACAATTGTCTTGTTGTCCGAATGCATTTCCTGCACCACTGTCATGTACTTCTCTGTCACTTTCTCCTACAGCACCACAGTTCTTCTCTTGGATGCAGTGAGATTCTTAATGACAGTTCCTCACATCACCCTTGTTCTTGAAACTCAGTACCAGTGCACTTCTCCATTCTCCAGCATTGGAGAATCCTGCCTGGCACTCTGTTTATCTCCACAGTGCTGTTCACATACTTTTACATGCTACTGCTCCACTTCTTTTCGTGTCTACACCATAGTTAAAGAGCTTGATTGCACCTTCAGTGTTCCTGGCTTTGTTTTTTCCACAGTATGTGTGTTGCAGCAGTTTAAGATATCCAGACAAAAAGAAAAACTCTGGTTTTCTGAGAAACCTGATGACAATAAAATACACAGCTTGATGAGATTTCAAAGGCAGTGTATTGATTTGGAGTCCTTTAAATTTGGCACCCCCTAGTGGTAACATGGGAACATAAGAAAAACTGGTTATCTGCGTTTTCTGCATCATAAATCTGATTTCACACAGTTTTAGTGCAGATATTGAATTTTATACGTTTAAAATGTTTTTGTAATGTTTAGTTTTCCTCATGGCTGCGAGGCACACTGCAGCAGCACGTTGTGCCTGTGGCTGGCCTTGACGTGGCATCAGAATAAATAGTCATGGATATTTTATAAGCGTCATGGTAACATAATGCTTTTCCTGGCCAACATTAACAGTGACTGAATTACATGCTCATGTTGTACCAGTGAGACAGGAATATATCCCAATAAACACATTAATGGGTTTTCTGTCACCTGATGACCAATGGCTGTACTAATATTGGCGCAGACCTCTTTCCAAAATGACTGAATAATAGCACATTCCCACAAGCAATGGAATCTAGTGCCCACTCTGGCCTTACACTTGAGACAATTCGGAGATGTTCCCGTATTATACTTACTATAAATATACAGAGAAATATACACATTGTGCAAAATTTTGTGCTGCAGTTCTTTAAATCGGTTACAAACAGAGATTTTAGATGGAAGGAGCAGGATTTTGTCCCATGCCTGTATATCTATTTCATATTTAAGCAACGTCCCCCAAGATTTTCTCAACCATGCCAATTTGTCCACAATTAGGGCATAAATCTCTGAATCAAACTTTGATACAAAATGTTTATGCTCCCTAATATCCAGAAGAAATTTCTCCAACTGAAAAGAGGCTGTTGAGATTTGTAATGATTTAGCATTTTTAACACATAATTTCTCAATTGCAAATACTTATAAAACTCAGTATTTGACGTAGAATACTGGGACTTCAGGGATTCAAATGATTTAAACTCACCATGTTTAAAGAGGTCATAAAACCTCTTTACACCTACTTTATGCCATCCCACAAAGCTCGACCCTATGTTTTGCGGCAGAAGGTCTGGATTATTTATACGTGTTGATAAAATATTAAACGGATGACTACTGTTAAAAAGTTTTCTCAGTTTTCCCCACGTCCACATAGCATTATATATCAGTGGGTTATGCTTTATTACGTGAGGTAAGTCATTGAGGCGTTTCCCTAGAAAGTTAACAGGTGAGGATGGTTTACATAATACTTCCTCAATATTTAGCCACGGCAGATCAGAATGTTCATGTATCCAGGAAGAGAGAATCCTCGCTTGTATTGAGAGAACATAATTTTCTATGTTTGGCACTCCCCACCCGCCCAGATCTTTCGGCAACTGTGTCTCCAATTTAATTTTGGGTTTGGGAAAAATGAGTTTCTGACTTTACAGTGTGCTCAGGGTGTCGGGATACATTTAAACATATAGATTTAATATACCATTAATCATTGCTGCCCTTTCCCTAGTTTGTTGGTGGACGTTGATGAGTTATGTCTGTTTCTAACTGCTTAATGCAAAGATCATTAAGCTAACCACAGCACATATCTACCACTGAAGTGTTTGCTCAGGGAGACCCCTTCTATCGATCATTGTGCTTCCCTTCTGACCTCACAACAAGGTCCTGCCTTGGCCTATATCTGCAGCTCCGATTATTAGGGAGCACAGGGCACCTATCCAGACAAGCTGGCAGGAGGAGACCCCCATCCCAGCACCTCACCCCACCCTTCTGTCACAGGGACCAAGAAATATGGCCTATCTCCTGTTTGTCTCTGGCATGATTTTGTTTTGCAAGTGTGCTGTGGCTACAGGTCAGTGAGCTAAGCATCAGACAACTCTGTCTCTGTCTCCCAGATATATTTGTACAACAAATAAATGAGAAGAGCTACGGCCTGGCTGGTGTTTTGACTTCACCCTTTTATTTGTTCATCTACCCCCCCACCACCACCCCACCCCCACTTCCCACATTTACACACACACACACACACACACACACACACACACACACACACACACACACACACACACACACACACACACACACACACAGCTGTTTTGTGCTACAGTTGCAGGATCTTTGTGGATAAAAAGCAGATTGCTTTGCAATCACTCTGGGTGAAAGTGACAGCAGGATGTTTTTCTTTGTTTGGAAAATTTAAAGATAATTTGTAAGATTTCAGATTGTCAGCTTATTGATTCTCTTTTACAGGAGTTGGCTGTTGTTAAAAAAAATAATTAAAGCAAAATCATCTGAACTATAATGAATGGGTCTCTGTGTATGTCACTCACAAGTGTACATTACACAACAATATTAAAAACTGAAATGGGTTCAATTCTTGGAAAAATTTCTCAGCTGCCATGCTTTCAAGGCTACCTTCCATCCCATATTTGTAGTTTTACTCTACCGTCATGTATTTGAAGAATTTAATGCAACTTTGCTGCAAGTGCGAAAGAAAATCAGACTGTGGGTCTGACTGTGATTGCTTAAGAAGAAATCCTGGAGAGTTAGTCTGCTATCGTCCACTGTCGACTGGTCTGGGATTAAGAATAGGGTTGGTTTTAGTTTTAGTTACATACATTTTCAGAAATTAGAGGAAATGACACATCTGAAATGAAGGCTCGCACATGTTAGCATGAAGAACAGTTTTTCTGGTAAAATTATTTCCAAAAGCTCTAAGGAAAAGAAACACAACCCTAAATCAGAGGAGTCACCAGTAGATTTTAAAAGGTGAAATACTGGCTCTCTGTAATCCCCTTTTCCAGTCATGTAGTGCTGGTGTGGTCTGTGTGTTTCCACCCAAAAGAAAAGAAAAGAAAAGAAAAGGCCTTAAACCTTAAACAGTCAGAAGTTGGGATTACCACGTTCACAGATTCTCTATAGATGCAGCTCCACCATTTTTTCCTGTGTTCCTCTGTGCACTTCATGATACTTTGACAAAACTTTCCTATCCTATATATATCTATTTCAGCAAGGACAGCACTTTTGAATGACTTGAACATGTTTTATTGAGATATTCAATGTGATGATTAGACTCCAATGACCCATCAAAGCAGAATGAAGTCCCACCGCTGACAGGAATCAGACCCATCTGTGATGAAGATAAAGATGCAGAAAAGCAGGCAGATTACAAATCTCCTTATTTCTGAACATATGTTAAGCTCGGCTTGAACTATCTTACTGTAAGTGTTGATGGTCTGAGCCTGACTTCCTTCTACCAACATGTCAAAATAATCCTTAGAGTCTCAAACATTACAGGTATATAGATCATTTTAACCCTCGCACCACCCTCAACCTATCCTTTGGGGAAACTTTGGCCATTTTTATATTTAAAAATATTTTTGATGTTTTTTAGTTAGATCAATTATTTCTTTGTTTCACTGACTGCCAAAACAAAAGTTTGGGATTTTTTCTTTTTTAAATGACATATTGTGGTTGCCTAGGGTTACGACTGCGGTTGGTTCATTTTGTTTAAGCTAACATTATTCTTCGTCATTGGGGGAGGGACTGTAAACACGTTATACACATACAAACCGAAGCACAGCTTCCAAATTTAGAGGCTACTCAATGAAGAAGTTAAACTACTGATCAGGAAACATTCATTTTGTCAGGTGCTGCTCTGTCAGGACAACATGCCAAGTGTGTCCAAATACGTATCTGTGTTAGTGGGATCTGGAAAGTTGGAAACAAAATGAGTAAGATTGGGTGTATGTAAATACCAGTGAGGGGATTTTGTTTTCCCTGCATCACTACGTGATAATCCAGTGAGCTGAAGAGGTTGTAATCACTATGTCAGAATAGCTTCAAGGTTTTTAGATTAGCAATATAAACAGTACTTGAGCACTGAGAGTTGTGTTGGCTATGATCCCCAGAAGTGAAACTATTACTGTGATGATGAATAGCTCAGTTGCTCTGATTCATTCTGTATCATCGTCACGAGAAATGTTACATGTTCCCATAACCAGCTGTCCACAGATTATTTGGAAGGAACTCAAAGGGATGGCTAAATGGACTGATTCAGTTTCATTCTGCAGTTTCTATATTGGAAAGACATTTTACTTTCAACTTCAGATTTCTTTAACATGCTGCCACAGTGCAGGCAGCAGGTGGTAGACTCTGTTTGCCTCTGTTTTCTACATATGTAATTCAATACTACTCAACTCATTAAGATATGTCAGTCATTGACTTCCTCCATTAATGTGGAGGAAAAGATGTTTTTATTAATTAACTCTGCAGATCAAACACATTTCACTGCAACCTAACTTTGGTTGTTTTAATGAGGCATCCGTGTGTGCTACAAACATGAGCTGTGACATGGACACTCCTCATTATGATGCACAGCAAGCTCAACACTGACGGCAGGCAAAAACATACTGTAAGTAGATATCCAGTCAGTTTGATGTGTTAAATAACAAACTTAATCTTTTTAACGTTCACAGAGTCACCTGAGACCTGTTTGGGTTTGATTCACATCCACCTCTTTTTATAGGATTATCTCCTGTTTGTACAACCCAAATAGGAAAGCTCTGAAACACTATAAAGCCAGAATGTCGATAACTTTATTGAAAAGGTTTTTCTTATTTTTTGTGCATTTTAAGCATCATGTGTCTAACCCTGGACAATTTGCCAGGGACACGATGGATCTTAGTGGATGTTGGGATCTTTTTACGTTCTTTGTCCACATGAGGAAAAACAAACTACTGCCTTGAGGTGACTGTTGTTGTGATGAGGCGCTGTATAAATAAAACTGAATTGAAGTTTGTTAGCGCTCTAGCATGCACAGTTTTCAACATTTCATTTTCAAATTGTGTGTGAAACCAATGACAGAGTTAATTTTAGTGGACGTTGGCACTTTCTTTGTTTGAGCTCATTATTTTTTCTATACAACATTATATGACATCACGGTGACACAAAAAGATTACTATACTACACTAGAGTTCCATATTACCACTGCTGACATCAGCACAAAACATCACCAGTTTAGTCCAGCTCTCGCCCTTCGGGGGCAGAAAGAGCCCCTGACATGAAAGAGCTTCTAGAATCAACATCAATGTTCAGTTTGAAAAACGTTTTGCAGTATTTGGTGTTTTTGTGAACCACCTTGGTGTTAGATATAAAGTTTTTACTGCACTTACTTCAATATTTTTTTAACAAGTTGTCTTTAAATGAAGCAGCCTAATGTTTTCTTCACTTCATCTGTCTCTCTTCTGCTTTTATCTATGTGCACGGTAACATACATGGCAAAATAAATCAGCAGCAGTCAGGAGAAAAAAGGGTTTTAAATGACAGCAAACAGCAGGCAGTCATGGGAAAAAATGTAAAAGACTTTTGATGTATGTCTTAGAATCATGTCCTTTTCTTTGTCCTCTTATTTCCAAGATTTTGAAGAGTAATTTTTAACAAAACAAAAATTACAAATTCACGGGTTAAGGTCATTACTGATGATGACTTAGGTTAAGAAGCCGTGCATCCCTGGGCTAAAAGCTCACACCGCACCATCATCAGGTCAGCTGCAGTCAAACAACCCAAAGCTTTGTATGACTGGCAGAAAACTGGATCTGGTATGTGATCGGTTTTATTTTCATTTCTGCAACTTCATCATTTTATGAAATATGGTGTAACATGTAAAATATTCACAATTACTGAAAAATAAAAAAGATTTGAGGGGAACCACTGAATTTGTTTCCTGTTATGGACACGACGTGACAGTATTTACAATTATTGACTGTTGCAGTTTGACCCGTAAATGTCTTTTCTTTTTGGAAATATGGAAAGTTTTGCATGTCATTTACAGACACTACAGTCTCCAACATGCTGCACAAACTCAGGAATATCACATGCATGGGATATATAGAATATATGAATAACAAGAAAGCACTGCGAGAGTGCAAACCTGCATCAATGCAATACAACACTTTAATACGTCAATGCAATGCCGTACTCTCTCAGCAGTATTTACTTTTATGGGAACTGAATTTTGTTTGTATTAAAGTTGTTTTGTTTTTCTTTTTAAACATACTGAAGAAAAAATAATGTGTTTTGCGGTCAACTTGAAGTATCGGTCTGAAATGTAAAATTAAGATCAGAGGTTGAATGTGACGATGCTAAATCTTTCTAAATGCTGTACCACACTTATAAGACTCACAGTTTCTAAGTTATAAAGCTTTGAGACTATAAGCCAAACTGTATTATTGTATTGTTAATATGACCCCACTCTAGACCTCTACAGATTTTCATGAGAATTCATGCTGTTGTGTTCACAGACTCACACATGCAACCACAACAAAACAACATAAACTCCTTGGTGGAGATAATTCAATAAAGTATTGTTTATATATTCTGTTGCATCATTTTGCCTTAGTTGTAGTTTGTTTGCATCAGTACTGGTTATTTATTTATTTACCTATCATCTATATTTATCATCTGCACTCGCAAATGTTTCTGTAAGCATCAGGGTGTGCTTAGTAGATGATCAGCTACTGCACCAGTGCAGCTCGACTTCTGTGTGGGCCAAATATTTATTTAATTTTTTCTGATAGACTGGAAGGATGATATTTGAAAGTATATACAATTTAACAGACAGTACTTTTCTTTGCTAATGGCCCATTACCACAAGAAAATCAAACATTTTATCAAAGTCAGAGAACCCAGGAGTGTCAACAGCGGCACAGTCTTCAGACTGTCCTTCACATTGTATAAACATTCCCTACAAGAGCAGACGTTCTGTTTTTATGTAACGCTTTTACAGTGAAACTTTCAACTGTTCACTGGATTTGTCCAAAGGTCATGAGAGGCCAGGTCCTCATCCCACACTCTTATGAATCCATGTGCTTTGCTTTTAAAGCACACATGGATTAAAAATTCCTTGTGACTGTTAATTTGACTGCTCAGTATTCACAAGAAGTCTTATTACCATGCATTCATCCATGCTGTAAATCAGGGCTATTTTTTATGAAGTGACTAAATCTGCCTGCATAGACTGATTGACAATAAAAGGTGCTTCAGCTGAAACCATACACTGTTTATAAAACTGTTATAGTTAGGCACTAAGTTAGCTTCAAAAATTGGCTTTTAATACAAATTTATCCCTCAAGTTTTCACAGATTTTTTTTTGACAATATTCCTCTTCCATATAAGTGACCTGGTCTTACAGAGCACATTACCAAATAACATTAATCTGATCACTGGAATTAGAAATACTGAAATCCTCAGCGGGAGGTCTCTGGTGACGCACAGCCTTTTCATATAATCAAATTCATATAACTAAATTGGGTAATCTATAGCTGAGTTGAGAGCTTTGTGAACAGGTGAGAGCACCGGGGCTTCGTGTTGCACGATAAGAAAAGACAGAGAGTGGGATTTTGTGCTAAACAGCCCACATTCAGTGTCCTCATGTTTGTCCTTGACCAAGTCGGGGCACAACCACAACAAGCCACTTAGAAAAGGGAAATTAAATAGAATGACTACAATAGCAAGGAAAGAAAGCAAACTTGGCAGGGTTTTTCCGCAGTGTTGTCCTACAAGGTCAAAACAAAAAGCCCTAATATATCTCTGTGCTCCATACAATAAACCACAGTGCTTCTTTAAATTTACTCCAGATTCACCTGCACAAATGTTGCATTAAATGGTTTGTTTATTAAAAAGGAAAATAGTGATTGCTTGCTAATAGTTACTGACTTGTCTGGTTGACGTGTGCCCCCTGTTGGTTTATTTTAACCACTGCCTGACATGCAATCTTTCACAACATACAGCATATTACATAAGCATAATTTTAAGAACCTAATAATTGAATTCTGGTTGATTTAAAGGGACCCCAAATAATACATCTATCAGTTAATAATGCATCTATCCAGAGTTACAAACAGCCTGAAGCCACAATACTCTGGTTATTCTTCCACCAAAAAATAAACATGAGTGGACTCCTCAGTGCAGTCCAACTCAGAGTTCACATTGTTGTTACACTACTTTTGTATCAAATGTCTGATTCTTATATAAAGCTTTGCTTCTCTCCCAGAGTACTCAAAGCGCTCTATACAACATGCCACATTCACTATCTTCTATGCTTTTTTAAGTGCTCACTAACTACCATTCACACTCCAGTGGGGTATGATGGATGCATTGGAGACCAACTTGAGGTTAATATCTTGCCTAAGGATATTTGGCATGCAGATTGGGGGAGCCAGGGATTGAGCCACCAACCGTCCGATCAGTCGATGACCTGCTCTACCTCCTGAGCTACACCCCTGACGTAGGCCTGGTGCCTGAGAGAACAGAACATTTGAAAGTTTTTGGCTTTTGTTCCTTTTTTCTTAATGAGGTACTCTTCACCTGGCTCAGGAAAACTACAGGTTACAAAGATAGACTTAGGTATTGCACAAATCATGTGGGGAACCACATGCAAAATGTGTATGAGCTAGAAAAACCCTTTAATGTGGCACTAAGTCATTACTGATGGTTTCTAGATAAATAATGCGGTATGCGTATATTTGAGCATAAAATAACTGGCTATGGCAGTTGGCTATGGTAAAGTGCACCGATGCATTAACAGCAGCCACGGCACCAACCCATCTGTCAGTTTCCCTCTTTCTTCTCCCCTCACTCATGAACAGTTTCTAACTTGGGACAGTAACTTCTGTCTGCTTCACAAATGTAACCATGTATGTGTCACGATCCCTCTGTGCTCGCCACATGACTCAACACTTTCTGTCTGTCTCTCTCGTAAGAACCTTTCCCTCTCCTCTGTCTTTCTAATATAGGTGTGTGTGTGTGTGTGTGTGTGTACAGGTGTGTGTGTGTGTGTGTGTGTGTGTGTGTGTGTGTGTGTGTGTGTGTGTGTGTGTGTGTGTGTACAGGTGTGTGTGTACAGGTGTGTGTTCTGGTAGAAATGGGGCTTGTCTTCTGCCTCCACACACCTGAAGCAATCATGCGCTTGACCCCGATGTCCTTGTTTGTGGTGACTTTGTTAGTTGACAGCCTGATGGACCAAGCTGTCTCTCAGTCTGCTGGTTCTAGTCTGGAGGCTCTACAGTCTCCTTCCTGATGGCAGCAAGTACACTGAACTTGATTTTGTGATTTTAATGTTTAAAATGTAATGTGTTTCACCACTAACTACCAAAAAACAAAGTTTTTTCTCTTTGTGTCAACTTGTAATAATTTGCAGCCGAGCAGTTCATCACATCACGATCAAGCATTCAGAACATTCAGAACAGCAAATCACTGTTTCAAATGTATGACTTTAATTATCTTTCCAAAACTAGATACGTCAGTGGGGTTTGTAGACACATAAGCAAGAATTTATATGAAAATGTGAAATAATTTTTACTGTGGCAAAACTTTGACTGTAATTTCATTGCAATAAATTATTCTATGAAGAATTGTTTAAATGTTTTTGAAAGGTAAAATTCTAATTCGCTTTTTTCCACAGCCACGTGGAAAAACAGCCCAATAACATCATCTCAGTGTTGTACGTTCCACGTTTGGCACACGACACAAAGACTGAGGTTTCTATGCATGTG